>NW_003852400.1:21785689-21820464 GCF_000181295.1 Otolemur garnettii
GTCTTACTGGAGTTAGGTGATATCTCAAAGTAGTTTTGATTTGCATTTCTCTGATGATTAAGGATGGTGAGCATTTTTTCATATATCTGTAGGCCATGCACCTATCTTCTTTAGAGAAATTTCTCTTCAAGTCCCTTGCCCACCCTGAGATGGGATCACTTGTTTTTTTTCTTGCTAGCGTTTGAGTTCTCTATGGATTCAGGTTATTAAACCTTTGGAATTTATTTTTTTAAGAACTACCATTATGTCCTACCTTTTATTTAATAGCTGGTTAGTTATCCCAACTCTGCTTATTAAAGAATTATCTCTTTTCCTACTTTTTTTTTTAATTTCAACATCACAATTAATATAGCTAACATACCATCACCTCCAAAATATTACCCACAAATATTTAGGTAATGTTCAAGTTGTAGTTGAGCCCTTCACCCAGGAGGTGTGCCATACACCCTTACATTTTACCTATTAAGTAAGCATTTACCAAACCTCCTCTGTGCTCCCCTTCACATTTCTCTCCTCCCCTTCTCCCCACTTGAATTGAGATTTTTCTTGTGTGGGTGTATAGTTGTTCATCTACTACTTTTTTTATATTAGTGTTGAGCACACTGATGATTGCTTTTACATTCTTGTGATACTTTACTTAGGAGAATGTTCTCCAAATATATCCATGTAAATACAAAGATGTGATGTCTTCTTCTTTCTTTATGGCTGAATGATATTCCATGGTATACATATAGTATAGTTTATATATCCATTTGTGAGCTGATGGGCCCTTGGATTGTTTCCACATCTTGGCAATTGTATGTTGAGCTACAATAAACATTCTAGTGCAAATGTCCTTATGGTAAAATGATTTTTTTTTTCTGAGTAGATACCTACTAGTGGGATTACAGGATCAAAAGGAAGTTCTCTACTTCTAGCTCTTTGAGGATTGGCTCCATATTTCTTTCCAAAAAGGCTGCATTAGCTTGCGATCCCACCAACAGTGTATACGTGTTCCTTTTCTTCCATGTTCACATCAGCATTTGCAACGTTGGGACTTTATGATATGAGCTGCTCTCACTGGGGTTAGGTGATATTTCAAAGTGATTTTGGTTTGCATTTCTTTGATAAGCAGGGAAGATGAACATTTTTTCAAGTGTTTGTTGGCCATTTGTCTGCCTTCTCAAAGAAGATTCTGTTCATATCTCTTGCCCAGCATTAAACAAGGTTGTTTGCTCTCTTCTTGTTAATAAATTTGAGTTCTTTATAGATTCTCAGTGGTTATTAGGCCTTTGTCGATGTGCCACCTGCAAATATCTTTTCCCATTCTGAAGGTTGTCCATATGCTTGAGTTGTTGTGCCGTTAGCTGTGCAGAAGGTTTTTAGCTTGATTGTTTGTTTATATATTTATTTATTTTTGGTGTTGCTACAATTGCCAATGGGGTCATCCTCACAAAATCTTTTCCCAGGCCAATATCAAGAGTGTTTCTACACTTCCTTCTAGAGTTTTGATCATTTCATGTCTTAGATTTAAATCTCTTATCCAGTGTAAGTTAGTTTTTGAAAGTGGCGAGGGGTGCAGGTCCAGTTTCAATCTCTCACGAGGCTAACTTCTCCCAGCACCATTTATTAAATAGGGATTCTTCCAAATTTTAATTCTACTCTCATCTCCTATATACCTGCGTCTATTTCTGGGTCCTTGTCTACTTCATTGACTAGTTATGCAATGACTACTGTTTTAATGGTACTGTTTTAATTATTATAGTTTATGGTTAAAATGTAAAAGAAAAAGTCACTTCTCAGAACTTTCTATTTTGATTTCTGATTATTGACATATATTCTTTTTATATGGACACTGTAACAAATTTTTTGTGGTTCAGAAAAATAAAGTTTCCTTGGGATTATTATAATCATTGCATGGAAACCATATGTTGATTTAGAGAAACTGACAACTTTATAATAAAACTCATATCCAATAATAAAGATACAAGATGTCTCACTCTTTTAAAATTAAATCATAGCTCTTTACATTAATGCAGTCATGGGGTACAGTGTGCTGGTTTTATACACAATTTGAAATATTTTCATTAAACTGGTTAGCATAGCCTTCATGGCATTTTCTTAGTTATTATGTTAAGACATTTATATTCTATATTTAGTAAGCTTCACATGTACCCTTGTAAGATGCGCTGTAGGTGTGGTCCCACCAATTACCCTCACGATGTCTCACTTTTTAGTTAAATCTTTTCATATCCCCAAATAGGGTCCTGAAGTTTCTTCATCATTGTCCTTGACATTCCTAAGTTTATCTCTAGGTAACTTCTACTCTATTTTGCCATTGTGAATGGCACTTTTTCTTTTATATTTATAAACAACAGACTGTACCTGTTTTATTGTGTCTACTTGGGTAAGTTTTTACACATGTATACATATGTGAGTGTGAAGCCAACCCCACAATCAATATCACTAACACATACCATCACCTCCAAAAGTTTTCTTGTGTTATCTTTGTACTTCCACTCCCCATCCCCCTCCCTATGCCCATTCCCAGGCAACCACTAATCTGAGCTTTCTGTCACTGTAAATAAGTTTGCATTTTTTTCTAATTTCATATAAATGGAATAATACAGTACATAGTCTTTCAAAATAATTACTTTGAGATTTAGCCATGGTGTTGGGTGTTATATCAATAGTTCATTCCTTTTTTTGCCAAATAATTTCATCATACAGGTGCACTATAATTATTTTATCCATTTATCTGTTGAGATACATTTGCATTGTTTCTGGTTTGGGCTGTTACAAATAAATCTACTGTGACTATTCCTATACAAACCTTTGTACACACTTATGCTTTCAATCAACACCTAGGAGTGAAATGGCTGGAGTATATGGTAGGTGTCTGTGTAACTTTTTAAGAAACTGACAAACGTTTTCAATCTGTTGCCATTTCGTGTTTTTAGTAGCAGTATAGAAGTTTCAGTTTCTCCACATTCTCACTAGCACTTGCTGCAATCAATCTTTTTATTTATACCTATTTTAATAGTTATACATGGTATATCATTTTAAATTGAATTTCTCTACTGACTAATGCTGTTTAGCAACCTTTTATGTACTGTTTGCCATCTGAACATCTTCTTTAGTGAAATGTCTGCATCTTTTTCCTGGGGCGAGGGGAGGAGGAATGTTTATTCTTATAAATATTATAGTTTTAGGAGTCCTTTATGTATTCTGGATACAGGACTTTTTGCAGATCTATAGTTTGCAAATATTGTCTACCAATTTGACCAATGTCAACTTGTCTTTTCATTTTCCTTAGTGTCTTTCAAGGAGCAGAAGCCTTTGAGTTTTGCTCAAGTTCAATTTATTAAACTATTCTTTTATGAGTCATGATTTGGTTTTTATATCTATGAAATTTTTTCCTAAGAGTAGTTTTTAACAAGAGATAGCTCACTCTGTAGGGGATATTGGGCAAAGTCTGAAGACATTCTTGGTTGTCACATTGGGAAGGTATAGATTACTTCTAATGGGTACAGAGCAGGGAAGCGGCTAAACTTCCTACTTGGCATAGGACAGCCCCCCACAACAAAGAATTACCTAACCCCAAATATCAATACTCCCAAGACTCAGAAACCCTGGTCCAACCCAAGGCCAAAAATAATTATTATGCCTTGTTTATTTCTTAAAACATCTATAATTTTAGATTTTGCATATAGGTCTATGACAGATATTGAGTTAATTTTTGTTATATGATGTGAGTTATGGATCAAAGATTTTTTTTTTTTGGCAAATTGATATTCAATTGTTCTAGCACCTTTGTTGAAAAAACTATTCTTCCTCTACTGAATTGCCTTTTCACCTTTGTCAACAATCAGTTGTCTAGGGCAGTGCCTGTGGCTCAAAGAAGTAGGGCACCAGCCTCATACACCGGAGGTGGTGGTTTCAAACCCAGCCCTGGCCAAAAACTGCAAAAAAAAAAAAAAAAATCAGTTGTCCATATACATATGGTTTTATTTTGAAATGCTTTATTCTGTTCCACTGATTGATTCATTAGTCTTTACTCCAATTTGACACCATCTTATTTACTACAAGGCTTAAAAATAAGTCTTAAAACCAGGTAGTTTTAGTCCTCTAAATAAGTTCTTATTTTTCAAAGATTACATTTCCATAAAAAAATTTTTTTCTTTCTTTTTTTTTTTTTTTTTCTTGTTGTTGTTGTTGTTTGTTTGTTTTTGGCCAGGGCTGGGTTTGAACCCGCCACCTCTGGCATATGGGGCCAGCACCCTACTCCTTCAAGCCGCAGGCACTGCCCTCCATAAAAAATTTTATTTTTATTTTTATTTTTGACAGGGTCTCACTCTATCACCTTGGCTGGAGTTCAGTGGCCCAATCATAGTTCACTATAACCTCAAATTCCTGGACTCAAGTAATCACCTGGCTAATAATTTTTTAAATTTTTTTTTTTTAAAAATTACAGAGGTCTTGCTATGTTGTCCAGGATGGTCTTCAAATCCTGGCTTCATGCATTTGGCCTCCAGAAGTGCTGGGAGTGCATTTCCTAACCACCATGCCCTGCCTGTCATTTCCATAAACATTTTAGAATCAGCTTGCCCATTCTTTAAAGAATGTCTGATAGGATTTGTATTTAAATTGCGTTAAATTTATGGAGAATTTTGGGAGAAAGATCACATAACAATATTAAGTTTTCTGACCCACAGCCTAGAGCTTTGTTCATTTGGGTTTCTTTTTTTTTTTAATCTTCTTAGGAATGGTTCATAGACTTCATTGCATAGGATTTTGAGTATCTTTGCTCAAATAGACCCTTAGGTATTTAATATTTTTAGTGCCATTGAAAAAGGTATTGATATTCAATTTTAATTTATGATTGTTTGTTGTGAACAATGAGAAACACTATTGATTTTTAACATATTCATCTACTATCCTATAATCTTGCTAAGCTCATTTATAATTTCTAACAGTTTTGTTTTGTAGAGTCTATCAAATTATGTATACATGCAATCATGTAATTTATGAATAAACACTGTTCTACTATTCCCTTTCCAATATGAGTATCTTCTGTTTCTTTTACTTGCCTGAGTGAACTGGCTAGAACCTCCAGAACTATGTTGAATAGAATGGTAAGAATGAAACTCCCTTTCTCCCTGATCTCAGAGTGACAGCATTCAGTCTCTCATCACTGAGCATGTTGTTAGCGAGGCCCTTTATTTATTCCTTTTTCCAGGTTGAGAAATTTCCATTTATTTACTAGCTTGCTGAGAATTTTTAACAGTAATAAGTACTGGATTTTTGTAAAATATTTTTTTGTGACTCTGACATGACTACATGTTTTTTCTTGATTTTTTATTCCCACCTTGTGATTTCTTTCATAACTTCTATATTCATTGGTCTTTTGTTTTTTTAATTTCTTCTTTAATGGACTTTTAAATTATTAATTACTTAGAAAATTATCTATCCTTTCCATGTTTTTTTTTTTTTTTTTTTTGGTGTTTTTACTTCTTTCATTCAGTTTTATTTCTTCCTTTTTGACACTAATGTTATATATTGTTCTTTTTGTAAAATTAATTGTATTAATTTGCTAGAGCTGTCATAACAAAGTTACAAGGTGGGTGGCTTAAACAAAAGAAATATTTTTTCTCACAGTTCAGGGAGCTGGAAATCTGAAATCAAGATGCTGGCGTAGTTGATTTCTTCTGAGACCTCTCTCTTTGGCTTACAGCTGGCCATCTTCTCCCTGTGTCTTTACGAGATCTTTCTGCTGTAAAAGTCTAGGTTCTAATCTCCTTCTCTTTTAAGGACATCAGTCATATTGTATTATGGTCCCCCAATTTAGTTTAATGACCTCTTTAAAGACTCTATCACGAATATAATCACATTTTGAGTTGCTAGGGGTTATGACTTTAGCCTATAAATTTTGGAGAAATATACTTCAGCCCATGACATAAGTTAACAAGAGGATTAAATATGTATTTGTGTTTTTCCCTAAGTAATAAGCCCTTGGTTTTCTCTACTCATTTTCACTTTGACTTGGGTTTTTGGTTTTTGAAATGTTTTCTAGCTACCTTTAGTATGTCTAGAATAGAATTCTTCATTATAATAAAGTAATACTTATAGACATTTCATTTTTCTTAAGCCCCAAATTTAATGTTTTTGATATAATGTTAGTACTCATATTTTCTTTCTAGTAGATTGTATTTGCATAGTATATATTTTCTTATCCTTTTACCTTTAGATTATTTTCTTTTTAAGATAGGCTCTCATTGTTTTACCTAGGCTAAAATTCAGTGGCACAACCATAGCTCACTGCAACCTCAAACTCCTATCTCACATGATCCTCTCACCTCATCCTCCCACATAGCCAGGACTGCAGGCACGTGACACCATGCCTGGCTAATGTTTTTATTTTTTGTAAAGATGTGGTCTTACTGTGTTGCCCACGCTGATCTTAAAATTCTGGCTTCAAGCAATCCTCCCACCTTAGCCTCCCAAAGTGCAGGGGTTGCAGAAATGAGTCACCATGCCTGGCCTACTTTCAGATTTTTAAGGTCACTTTGTTTCAAGTGGGTCTCTTATAGACTATGGAGTTGTTTTTTTGTTGTTGTTGCTAAGCCCAAGTTCAGAGTACCATTCCTTTAAATAATGTGTTATCCAATTTATATTTGTTGTAATGAAAAATATGTTTGTTATGCTTTGATCATCTCATAATTTTTTTTCTTTTATGGGTTTATGACTTTCTTTATGTTCTTATCTTTTATCACGTAGTTGGTAGGTTATTGTCTTTATTGTTGTTTCACAACACTACCTGAGCAACTTTGAAAGTTATTCAAGCAGCTTTTAACTACATTTGCAGCTACTTTTTGTGGAGCTAAAAACATTCTCCAAACTTTCTACACTGAAGCATGCCTCTTTGTAGGCATTATTTTTCAAAGTAAACTTTTTGTTGTTTAACTAGCCCTATTTCTATGTTGTGATCATCATAATCAAAAGTCTTGCATTATGTGCTTATCCTACTCTTATTATAGTGCTTTGGACTATGCATTAGCTTTCTTTTAGCATTTTAAGTATGAGAACAAAGGACCATTCAAGAGCATTTGGATATATTTTGCTTTATTTTTTTTTAACTTCCATCTCTTAAAATGCAGACAATATGTTTTTCTTCACAAAAGAGTTTCAAAGATCTTATTCTTCCAAGGTAGTTATGTTTTGTCTTATAAGTGCTAACCATCATGGCCAATCCTTATCTAGATTATAGGAATTATGTTTCAAAGGGATATATTCTGTGAATTTGCTACACTGATAAATACTGTTATCAAGTATCTGCACAACGATGAATATGGCTCCTAACATCATTTATCTTAAGAAATTCCTGCCAGTACATCCAGCTATTGCTTACTTAGTGAACAGAACAGTGGTCCAGCTGAATCAAAATACAGCTTTTGATTTCCACACAAACATCCCAACTTCTAAGCAGACACTAATTTCCCAGCTCAATTCTCGGTTAGAATCTAATTTTCAAAGAAGAATATATCTGTTGTTGGTCAGTAGAGCTGTAATCCCTTAGAAATCTTCAGCAATTACCCTCAAAGCCCCCAAAGACTGAAGGAGAATGGATTTGGGCAGAAGTTAAGATTTAAATGTCAGCTTTTTAATCAAAAACAAGTTGAATGAATAAGGAAAGAAGTCTTTGAAGAAGTCTTCCTTTGACAAAGTTGAAGTATTCCATCTTCTCTCTCATTTATTCAATGATGTAGAAAATAAACTTACAGTACAAATCATTCTGTACACTGTGCATCCAGATAATAGATATCAGTAAGGGCACTGAGATAAATAGATAGCAGAGCTGGCTTCCTTTTTCCATGCCAAGCTTTTATTTCCCATAGGCACATCAACAATGCGAACTAAATGGTATCATTCCACAATTCACCTCTCAGCACTCAAGTCAGGTGGTGACAGTCCTGAGTTTAGCTGCTTTGAATGATGGGCTGGAAAAATATATAAAGAGGAGTTGGAAGCTGATAAATAGACTCAATTCTTCTATTTCTTAGATGGATGAACTCAAAAACAAATCAGACTAATCTGAGACTTCACTTGGAAGCTATGTTAGTTCTAAGCCAAAGCGCCACTGAATAATGTCTTGGCTAAATATCTTGCCCGTAGGGCATGTCTTATTTAAAGGTGCTGCCTCCATGATTTTTGTACTAGGTTGTCACTGTGATTAAATTGTGAATTTGACCTCTAGAAACTTTGAGAATTGTCTATAAGACTTTTTTTTAATTTATTTTTCTTACATATACATGCGTATATTAGGTTTCCACTTTTGCCTTCACAGAATTAAAAGGCTAAATTTAATGACAATAATAATATTTAACATAAGGACTGGGAACAAAAACCTCATAAAGAACAAAAGAAGATAAGTACATTCAGAAAAGAAATCAGACAATTGCTGCAATGAATTATTAAGCAATAATAATAGTAATAATGCAAAGAAAGTAACTTTCACATTGTCAGATAGACGTATGTCTATTATAGAATACTTTGATCACTTAACTTATTTGGTTTTTTCCAAAGTCTCAAAAAAATAGACAACTAATATTTATAAATAAAAGATAATTTCAAAAAAACAGATCATACCAAATCTTATAGACAATAGAAAAGAAATACTTCAAAATCATTCTACTTAATCTGGATAGACCTGATATTAAAATTGGAGAAAATATATTGTAAAAGGGAAATTACAAACATATTTCACTTATAAATGAGGATGCAATATGATAAACAACATATTAACATGTTGAATTAAAAATTAATGTTTAAGTAATGTACTTTGGTCAAATTTAAATACAATTTATATGAGAATTAGTCATTATTTTCTTTTCTTTCTTTTTTTTAATACATAATCATTTACCACTTGTTTGTTACAAAATACACAAGACAAAATACAAATAGTAAACAAATTTTTTTCCTTGTTATGTTTTTACCAAAGTCTAAAAAAAGATAACTAATATATATAAATAAAAGTAAAAAATAATTTCTAAAAAAAAAAAATAGATCACGCCAAGACTTATAGACCGTAGAAATAGAAATACTTCAAAATCATTCTACTTAGTCTGGATACCCCTGATAGTAAAATTAGGAAAAATATATTATTATAAAGGAGAAATTACAGACATATTTCACTGATGAATAAGATGCAATATGATAAACAACATATTGACATATTGGATTAAAAATTAATATTTAAGTAATATACATTAATCAAAATTAAATCCAGTTGGTATGAGAATTAAACATTATATATATATATTTTTTTTTTTTTGCCCACACCCCCTCTCTCCTTCTCAATCTGATCTCCACTTCCCCCATGCCCCACCATGTCATTAATTATCATTAATTGTCTTCATATCAAAGTTGAATACATAGGATTCTTACTTCTCCATTCCTGTGATGCTTCACTAAGAATAATGTGTTCCACCTCCATCCAGGTTAGTACAAATGCTGTAAAATCTTCATTTTTTTGATGGCTGAATAATGCTTCATAGTGTACATAGACCACAGCTTACCAATCCATTCCTGGGTTGAAGGACATTTAGGCTGTTTCCATGTTTTAGCGATTGTAAATTGGGCTGCAATAAACAGCCTAGTATAAGTGTCTTTATAGTAAAAGTTTTTTTTTTTCTTCTGGATAGATGCCCAATGGTGGGATTGCAGGATCAAAGGGGATACAAGACTTTTTTTTTAAATCAAGATTACATTAAAAAATCAAGGAACATTAGTCTGTGTAGATAAATCCGATGGAAAGAAAGACAAAGTGATGAGTTGTCACATCACAAAAGAAAATATTGTAGAAATGAATATTAAAGGTAGTATTTAAAAACATATGGCTATAGAGAATTCTTTTCAGAAAGAAAAGCAAGATTATAGAAAGAAATAATAAATGTAGTAAGTGTAAAAAAAAATAAATAAGGGTATAGAAAAGCTTCCTCAGAGAGAAAAGCTTGCACTCTAAGGGAAGATCAAAGAAGGCCTGGAGAGCTTCACAAGGAATTATTATAAATACCTTTACAACCCAAATGGAAACACACTCAAATCCTTCACTGATTGAAAGTTCTTAATTCAGAAATGCAAAATTTTTTTCTGAGAAATTTCCCCAGGGACTGAAATTGCTCAATAAGAACATCTGTACATCTGTTCTTAAAGCTTTGATTTCAGAAGTTACTATCTAGCTAGTCACTATATTGTGTAACTGTGAGGGAAGGAAAGAATTAAGTCTTTAATAGTAATTACTTTCCTCGAATATTAGTTCTACATTAATTTAGCATCTGGAATTCCCTTAAAACAGTCACTGGAAATCCCCCATAAATTTTTGACAATGAGACATCTTCAACATGGGAAAAAGTCAGGAAATTATTATGAGTTTATCAAAATGATATAGCTATCAATTGCTTATTGTGAAGCTAAGTTACCAAGTCCACAATTCTTTTTATTTTTTCTTTTTTGAGACAGAGTCTCACTTTGCCATTCTTGGTAGAGTGCTGTGGCATCATAGATCACAACAACCTCAAACTCTTTGGACTCAAATAATTCTCTTGCCTCAGCCTCCCAAGTAGCTAGGACTGTAGACACCCACCACAATGCTGGCTATTTTTAAAGATGGGGGGTCTCACTCTTGCTCAGGCTAGTCTCAAACATATGAGCTCAAGCAATCCACCCACATCAGCCTCCCAGAGTGCTAGGATTATAGGCATGAGCCACCATGCCTGGCCAAACTCACATTTCTAGAATCCAAACCAATATATCTGGAAAAAACTTTCCAGAATTGGGATTCCTTGGTAAGAATCAGGGGAAATAGGATGGGGCAAAATACATACAACATGATCTGTGTGACATAAAAGATTTCATGCCAAAGAAGATTTCAATGTTAGAAAAGTTAGACTTGGGATTGAGTTTATCTCTACTGGTTCTCTTTCTGTAGAAACCTGGGAAATTTATTGGACCTCACTAAACTTCACTTTCTCTTTTTGTAAAATGGATTAACATTACAAAGATTAGGGAAAATAATCAGTTAAAATCTGCCATGAGCTGCAAAACAGCTGGCATTGTTGCCACTGTGTTCTTCTATTGTATATGACTTATTGATGGTTCTCATCCAGGACTGGGAATTAATACTTACTGTGAGACATCTTCAAAATGCACATGGGTGGACTCCATTTAAATGTTGAGAGTAGGCTCAGTCATACCTATTTTGAAATGCCACCTGCAATCTTGCCCTCACTAAGAACCATGGAGTTACATTTCTTGGTCCCTAATGTTTATTACTACCATGAACTGGAAGACCACAAGAAGGTATCCTTTCTTCTTCAGTCTCAGAATTCTGTCAACAGTATTTTATCTCATAGGGTTCCAGTGAACTGCTAAAATATGGAATTTACTATCCACAGTGTGGATTTTAAGTTTTGGGAACATACAATTCAACAGCTTAACAGAGGCCAGTATTTTTGTTCTCCTTTCAATTCCCGGCTAAGTATCTGTTTTAATTCTATGTAATTCACCTAGCTACTCAGGAAGCCCAGCCTTGGATTTTTCCTTTGGCAATGGTCTATAACCGAACATTTATCATTTATCAAAACTTTGTCCCATTTTTAAAATTATAACATCAATTCATAGAGTCTGAATCAGTGATTTCAATCTCAAATATGGGCCCATCATCTTAAAAGGTGGCATAAAAACGAATGAGGTTAATTCATTTTAAGACAAATGTGGACACGAACATAGAACATTTTATACATATTTTGTTATACATCATTATTCCCACTCCTTGTAATTATCATTGTAAGCAGGTTAGCAAACATTTCTAAACTCTTTCTTCTACGCCTATAAAACACAAACACATACACTTGCTTTACATACTTTTACCTAAATGGTATTACGCATTGATTTGGTAATCCACATTTTTTCAATTAACAATATACTGAAAATACATTTTCATATGCATCCCATTGGACACACATATATTTAAAAATTTTAGGAGAAGTAACAATGAAATAAGAGGACACCAAAACTACAGAAAACTCTAGATCTTACCATGATAGGGAGTGAGTGTCTTGAGCCCCAGACCCTACACCTACAGCATAAGCAGAGCCACTATCCTGTCAGCTCAGAGCTGGTCACAGAGATGCTGCAAGAAAGGGAAAACAGATACACAACGACCTCACCTGAGTCTAAATGCCCTCTGTCCACCTGGGCTTGTCATTACTCCTGGTATGGCTTAATCACCCATCCCCAGTTTTTATTTGTTTGTTTAATCAGCTTTATTTTATTTTCATCACATAATAATTGCATATATTTCAGGGGCACAGTGTGATGTTTTGATACAAATATATGTTGTGTTGTGATCAAAGCAGGGTAATTAGCATATCCATCACTTCAAACATTTGTCTCCCATCCAAGTACTAACCAGGCCCGACCCTGCTTAGCTTCCGAGATCAGACAAATTGAGCATATTCAGGGTGGTATGGCTGTAGACACATTTGTCATTTATTTGTGGTAAAATCATTCAAAATCCTATTTTCCATAATTTTTGAAGTATACAGTACATTATTATTTATAGACCTTGTCCTGTGAAATAAAACACCAGAACTTATTCCTCCTAACTGTAACTTTGTACCCATTGACCAACCTCTCTCCCTCTCCTCTCCTCCCTGTTCTACTCAGCCACTGGTAACCACTCTCTATTTCTGTAAGATCAGCTTTTTTAGATCCCACAATGAGCTTATTTCACTTAACATAAAATCAGATGGGCTCATCCATGTTGTTACAGATGAAGGGATTTGCTACTTTCATGGCTGAATAGTATTCCATTGTGTATATATACCATAGTTTTAATCCGTTCATCCATGATGGACACTTAGGCTATAACTTCTATTGATATCACATGATTGTTAAATGAACTTTGGTCTTGGTTTTGCATACACAACAAACAATTCATCAATCCCGCTGAAATGAGTGGGTACACGACATATTTTGAAGGCTAAACCAAAGGTAGAGCACATGAAAATAAGACATAATCCAAGGATACTAAATCTCCAAAGAAGACAATAGTGGGCTCAGAGAAAAAAGAAATTTCCCTCTGTCTCTCCCCATCACACATACACACACACACACACACACACACACACTGAACAAGCCAGAATAAAGTTTAGACCGATGTCAATAAAACTCAAAAGTCTTTTAGAACTTCACTTGTAGAGACACACCATAATTAATAATAAATAATTTCTAAAAAGGAATGAGAAAGGCCTTTTAGATCCTGTGCAGAGTTTGAAGCCTGAAATTCTGAGTCTGTCAACAGTCAGCAAAAGCATGGAAAATCTAAATCTAGTTTCTGGTCCCACCATCACCCTCCCAATGTGAGAAAACCACCCCTACTCCCACCCTGGCCACTAGGCTGGCTGCTCCCCCTCATCACAGGTTCTTTTGAGACCAAAGTCTTTTAAACCAACTCCCAAAATGTAAGTCCTCTATTTTCAATTTACACGACACCATCATTTCTGTCATCCTGTGTACTCTCTTGCCCCTGACCCAGCCCCTCCATCTCATTTTTCATACCTTTCCATTGGCCCCTTTCAAACTACTATTGCAGAAATCACTGTATTCCCCTATATCTTTGACTCTTCTCTGAATGTTCATCTAACTTCTGCTGTATCTGCATGCTGGGCTGCCAACTTAGAGGGCTCTCAAATCATCTCAAGGGATAGCTTCACATCTGCTCATATCCCCCATGTTTTCAGTCTAGAAAGTAGGATTGATGTTCTCAATTTCTACTTTAGATCCTTCCTCACTTTCTTGGGAAGAAAAAGGAAAAGAAACAGAGACAAAAAAAAATCTTCTTTTGAGGTTTGCACCATCTAATCACATCAAACTCTTCACTCTGAAATGGCCTTCTCTTCTCAAGTCAAGATCACTGCCTGTGGGTCCTAGGGAAATTGATTCCTGGCTTGTACCTTTTCCACAATTCTCACCACAGCGCCCCTCTGTGTCAGGTAAGTCACCCTGGATTGCCTGCCCAACGACTTGGCCTCTCAGTTTCTCGGTCTCTGCATCTTCAGTAAGCATGATCTCACTTTGGACTTCTCTACGTCCAAAACAATGATTCAGACATATTGCTATTCTTTGACCACTAAGCTTCTCCTCCCAGCTTAATTTTTAATTTCTTCTGTTATAACAATTCTTTGACTTTCTCGTGGTCTCCAGTTTAATATTCCCTCTACCTCCGCCCAATTTATTTTCCACCTTCTTCTTTATTTTTCTTCTGTGCTCATTTAGAATACACTTTTCATTGTTTCGGTAATGCTCTTGACAATGCTAAAAATTTCACTGCCTTCCTGTTTTGTTCATTACTTCCATCCAAGGAAATCCCGTAACTGAATGTGTATAACTATCTGCTTTCTTGATGCCTGCCTCTCAGCAGCCAGAAAAAAATCATACAATAAGCCAGATTGGCTTCATTGTAAACGTGTAATCAGCAGCCTCAAGTGGGTCCCTTCAGCACTGCCTAATAATCTCATCAACTTTCTTTGGCTCATTCACTCTTACTCGTACCTCAATGACTATGTTAAAAGTCTTCCAATCTCTTCAAATCACTCTCCTTTTCTCAAACTCTGAAAATCATCTTTTCATAAAAATACTACATGTAGGAATTTTACAAAGAAAATAGAAATGATCAGGTGGGATTTACATCAAGTCCTTGATGTCGGAAAAACACACATCTACATTTCCAATTATCTTAGGGGATTCCCCACCCCCCTGAGAAAAACAAGAGATTTCTCTTTTCCCAGCTAAATCTAAATTCTCCACCATCTGTGCTTTGGCCTCAATATTTTCCTGAATGGTTAAGAACCTTATACTACTGATTAGCTGTCTTCTCTCCTGTAAATTCAACATCTCTCCCCCTCCAATGGGCTTTTCTATTGAGCTTTACACAGTTTAAGTTTCTGACAGTAAAATAAAAGAATCCTCATCAATTTTTTATTCTTTTCCAACTACTGCCCCACTCTTTTTTCCTTCACGGCCAGACTCAAATTTTCTGAATGTTTTATTTCTTCACTGCTCAGCCTAATCCAGGCTAACATACGGCCACATGATTTCTCTGAAATAACTCTTGATAAAGTAAAATATGTCCACAATGATGCTTAACCCAACTAACATTTTCTAGTTCTCATCCTGTTTGATTATTCAACAAAATCTGGCATCACTGATGACTCTCTTATTCGTCAAACACTGTGATCTCTAGGTACGAAGAGGAGAAGGCATAGGAATAAAACTCAAGAGACCTCATTATCTTAAGAACCCAGGACACAAAGAGGATGATTAAGCCTAGGCCTGGCTGTCTTTCCACCCACTTAAACTCTCATCCTGGTAACTCTGTCTTCATTCACAGCCTCCATATCCTATATCCATATGACTGGCAAACTTGTACCTTCAGCTCATGTGTTTCCTCTGATCTCTGAGTACCATAGTCAGCTATCCACACATCTCTTCCAGAGCAATTCAAACACATTTCTATACAACATATCTCCTAAGCCAAATACAATATATTCTCAAACGTAGTGACACTTCCGTTATTTTTAAATTCAGGCCCTCCTTCCATGCAGCTGCTTAAACCAGAAGCCTACATTTTCATTGACACCTCAATTTCCTTACACCATACATTCCAAATATTTACCAAGCTCTGTTCATCTTATATCCTCAATATTTCTCAGCAGTGTCTACTTCTCTTCATCTACACCACCACCACTCTAGTTCAAGCTGCCAAGAACTCTCTCCTGGTTATTGCAATGGTCTTCTAACTAATTGGCCTCCATTTATCTTAACTCTTTCTAATCTGTTCTTCATGCTAAAACTAGAGTGGTATTTTCAAATTATGAATTGAAATTATTGCTCCCTGCTTGAATTCTTTAATGTCTTCCCACTACTCTTAAAATAAGGATGAGGATATGTCACATGACCTAGAAGGCTGTGTGTGGCCTGGTTCCTACTTACTCTCTGGTTGTAAATTGTATTTCATACTCAACTGGGCTTTTGAACACATGGTTTCTCCATTTTAATCCTCATCTATTCTCTCTCCTAGTTAATTTCTATTGCTATGGTCTGAATGCTTGTGTCCCCCAGAATTCATACATTGGGACATAATATGCAACATGATAATAGTAATTGGTGGGGCCTGTGGGAAATGATTAAGTGATGAGAGTCCCACCCTCAAGAATGGGATTAGTGACTTTGTAAGAAAGATTCTAGTGAGCACCATGGCCTCCTTCTGCCAACTCAGCAAGAAGGCACCATCTGTGAAGCAGAGAGCAAGTCCTTACCAGACACTGACTCTGCTTGTGCCTCAGTCCTGAACTTCCCAACTTCCAAATTGTGAGGGGGGGGGAAATGTATTGTTTATGAATTACTTAGGCTAATAATGTGTTTGCTATAGCAGCCCAAACAGACTGAGACACTTGTATATCTCTCCATTCTCATTTCAAGTGGCATGTTCTCAGGGAAGCTTTCCTCATCTTCTCAGCAGGGTTAAATCCTCCCCGTGGTGGCCCTCTCCACATTTGCATTTAAACATTTGTTTATGCAATCATTAGTAATGTCTCATTCCCCATGCTAGATACAAGGGCAAGGACAGATCTGGTTTTTGCTCATTGTTTAATCACTGGACCTAGGACACTGTTTAAGTAAATAGCAAGCACTCAGTAAATATTGGTTTAATCAGTGAGTTGCCTGAAGAGAACCGGAATTGTCCTAAGTCTAGTGCAGCATCATTTTATCATGGAGAATTATTTTATGAACCATGTATCTCCTAGAGTCAGTCTTCAGTTCTCTGATTCCATGCCCTATGAGTCTATCCCTCTTTAAAAGCATGAATTTCTCCTTTCTATAGTTGTGCATCTGAGAAATATTATCAGTAAAGATGATGAAAAAGGAAAGAAAGCAAATAACAGAACACATGCCTTTGCCTCTTCTGTTAAAAATTAAAAAGTTGATTTTACTATGCATGTGATTCAATGCCATGTACTCAACATGTATTCTGCTGCATAGCAAGGGACACTAGAGGCTAGAGGTCCACGTTGGACTGTAGACAAGTTGTTCCTCAATCCTGAGTGGCAATTTAATAAAAGTCCATGCATGGCACAGCTTCATCTATTATTCTAGGAAACAATAAGCTTGAAACAATTCAACAATTCGGTACTATTTGTTCTTATGATATGGTGTGAGACTCTCAGCTTTAATTGTTTATCTAACATATTTGCAAACTCACATTGTGTGACTTTAAACTTTGCCAGTCGTCACTCCCACTTCACTCGATTATTGATGGGTATGGTCTGCTTTAGTCTACTTAACACATTATATTGGATGACATTTCAAAAGAGTAAATGTGCATTTTCTCTAAGCACACACAATAGATGACAGTCCCAGTAGCTTTCTAGGCACAAATGTTGACTCTGATAATTTACACATGACCCTATCTCTGAATTTGATTATACAGCCCTGTGCACTTTGGTAAAGCAGTAAGCCCTAAATAGCCAAAAAGAGACGAACTGTGAAAACAGTACCATGCCAGTCTTGGAAACAGTGATTTCTAGCAAAAATTGTATAAGGAAGATCTTGAATTTTAAAAATCATCTAAGTAACAACGAGTATGGAAGAGTGAACGAGCATAACTCCTAACTTCAGGCTGCCGTAATAGAGGTGGATGCCAGCTGGGTGTTGGCAACAGCTGAGGCTTCATCACTTCTGTGCTGTGCTCCATCATTTTTCATTTCAAATCCTAGTCACCAGCTCATTTTCACATGAAAGAAAAGGCCCCAGCCAAAGTAAAAACTTTCTGGGAATGAGGTTAGCAGTTTATATCTTCCTTAACATAGTCCTATTCTTTAACCCAGAATTTCCATTTCTGAAAATTTGTTCCTAAAGAAGCATTGTAGGAAGAATGCAGAGATGTAAGTATATATAAGGATTACTTTATGAACCATATATTAGATTCTGGTTAAAGAATTATTTTCAACAGCAAAGAAGACAATAGAATAGAGAATGGTTAAAGCAATCGTGAAAATCCATATGATAAAAGAATTATAAAATATCAGAGCCACTTATGTAAAAACGAATGATTTGAAGAACAATTAAAAACCTAGGAAAACACTGTATAATATGAAATTTTAAAACATAGTTACAAAATTATAATATTACCTTAATTCATTATGTATAATAATACATAAACAGTAAGATCAGAGAAAGGGCAAACCTCAAAATAGCAAGCATTTACGTGTGGGCAGTGAAATCATGGGTGATATTTATTTATTTATTTGCAGTTTTGGCTGGGACTGGGCTTGAACCCGCCACCCCGGAATATGGGGCCAGCGCCCTACTCCTGGAGCCACAGGCACTGCCCCATGGGTGATATTTATTTTCCTCAATGCACTTTGGTATATTTTCAAAACATAATAAAGAGCATTACTTTCTTCAGTAAACAGTATTATTGTCAAATAGTATTATGTTTTAAATAATCATGAAAAATTAACTTTAACTTTAAAAACATCTTTCCACCACCCCAGCCAATCTCAGAATTACCTAAGAAATGACACAGATTAGGGGGAGAGGAGGTTGTAAGACTGTAGTAATGGGGACAGACTGCCAGAGATATAATCAGGGCCCTGAATCCAGCAAAGGAGTCCTCTCATTCACTAAATTTACCTACTGAAAACTTTCCAGTGCCAGGTAGCATGCTAGCAGATATGAACGTGGTAGCAAACAAAACAGAGAACGCCATATCCACTGCCTGACATAGCAATGGTGAGGGAGATGAGTCGGGACTAGGGTGACCAGATTTTAACATTTGTTAAGCGGGACAACATGGCAGGGGTGGGCAGGGCGGGGCAGGGAGTGGGGCCGGGGATGGGCAGGGGACCCGGCAGGGCATGGCCTGACAACAATGCAAACTTTGATAAGCAGTTCTCGATAATTACTTCTCAACAATTGTTTGTTATTATTACAGTTTAACATTATAAAATTCACAAAAATAACATAAAACTCATATTCTGGCGAAATAGCCACATGGCAGCCGAAAGCCGTATATTCCCTTCCTGTTCTTCTGCCCGTGCATTCTTTCCAAAAATCGGGACTTTTTAAAAATGCCCCGGGACGCAGCACAAACGGTTAAAAAGCGGGACTGTCCCACCAAAAGCGGGATGTCTGGTCACCCTAGTCGGGACAGAAACATTAGATGAATTAGAAAGAAGACAGCAATGAGGACAATACATTCCTTCACCTTATCTGGCTCTGATTTCATTAACTCTTATTGAGGAATGGCTGGAAGTTGCTATCAGAGTTCGGCTGGTTTTTATTTGTAGGCATGCTGCCTGTTAAATGTATACAACTTGTGGGATTCATTGTTCCTTGCTAGTGCAGCCAATCTCATTTAGTTATCTTGATGAAGTTCATAAAAGAAGAACCCTTGGATCTTATTAGAGGTGGAATTCAAGCAGCTGATTTCGATCATCACTGGAGTTATGACTCTCGTGCCTAAAATGAGCAAACCAGATAAACTGCCCTTCTTTGTTACTGAATGGCAATTTCCTTAGGGGTGTGCCAAATACAGCAGCAATTGCATACTTTAACAAAAGGATTGTAGAATCTATCTCCCGCGTTCTTTTCTTGTTTAATCTGCTGGCTGTTTGAATGCTGGAAGAAGTTATGGCAGTGTTCCCTAGAGGAAATTGTGCTTGACAACCTTTTGAAAATCTCTAGCATAGGCTATTTCTAACTGAACTTTGAAAACTGAAAATATATTTATCTTTCCCAATACAAGGAGTGCTAAAGTTAATAACCACATTTTTCCTAGAAAAATTACTTTGCCCTGTAAGTAGATCTTAAGTGTTTTCACCACACACACAAAAAGAAAGGTAACCCCATGAGGTGCTGGTATGTTAAATAGCTTGATTGTAGTAGTCATTTTACTACATGCCAGTACATGGATATCAAACCATCACGTTATGTACTTTAAATATCTGCATTTTTTAATCAATTATACCTTGATAGGGCTGAGGAAGAAAAGACAAATTAACTATTTTTTACAGAGCATCAAGTTTCTCCTCGTTATAATTGCCATTACCTGTTGATTTCTCACTCCTGATAAAGTTTAGATCAGTGATTTCAACCTGTATGTCATGGCACATTGGCGTGCCGTGAGAGGATCTTAAGTATGCCATGAAAATTTTTAAAGATCGGGGAGTCACTTGTGGCTCAAAAGAGTAGGGCGCCAGCCCCATATACCAGAGCTGGTGAGTTCAGTCTGGGCCCTGGCCAAAAACTGCAAAAAAAAATTTTTTTAAAGAGTATTGATTAAATTATTTTCAAAAGAAGTCCAAAGCACAGTAAATGTATTCCTTTTTTTATTCTCTTTTTTGATTAATATAATTTAAGTGTGCCACAAAGTTTATAGGTGCAAGTGTGCCCTGAGATAAAAAAGGTTCAAAAACACTGGTCTAGATATTACATAACTGGCAGGCTAATTACTAAGCACACCACACCCGTGCTGTCAGCTATAGAGAAAAGTAATTTCACTTACTATAACCTTGTCCTAAGAGGACAGGGGAACTCATTTGCCAAATCAAATGAAATTTGTGCAATAGATACAGCCCACAGGCTTTAGTATTTTGGAGAGAGGAGATTCAGAAGAAATTTCAGGAAACTGAAGGAAATTCTGAGATACAATTCAGCCAGAAAGTCACTCTGAGTTCTTTACATTCTGTAAATGTAATTTAATCAATCAATTAAAAATTCTTTTCAAAAGAAGTGCATTACCTTCTGTGAATGTAAAGACCCCCTGTCCAATTTCCAGTGTCTATACTGGTTTATTAGTCCCTTCTTTAGAAGGTGCTGGAGAAAATAGCCTCCTAGCTCCGCTGTATGTCTGATGGTTAGCAGATGATTTTGTCTACTGATTCTTTCCAGAAGCAGGTGAGCATTCATGACCTGTTTGCATAATAGAACAGCCCTCCTCACCTTTATTTGTAAATGAACTTGCTGCCAGAACATAATGGGGACCCTATTAGCTTCTGTAGATAGTCAAGCTAACTTTTAAAAATTGTAGAAATATGTGGAAGGCAGCACATTCTACATGCTGAGAGGGAGAGTGATTATCACCAGGGGGTGATGAGGGAAAGAGTTAGGGTTTTTCCGCAATCACCAGTTGCTCAAGATGATAAAAGCTCAAGCAGATCTTAACTCCCTACCCTTTCTGGGGGGTGTGGGGTGGGGAAAATTGCAGACACTGTATTTTTCCTATACCTACTTCTCTGTTTCAAGGGGTGGGAGTAAGGAGCCAATTTTATAACCTTTCCTCGGTCAGAAATGAATCACTCTGTTAACCTCGAAATTCTATTATCTTTTATGAGATGGATGTGATAATTAGGTCCTTCTTTTGTCTGATAACAACATTAAACAGAAAGCTGCAAATTGAGAGAAAAACTCAGTGGAAAATTTTAAGAACTTAATGGTTCATTTGTTAGAAGATGTAAAATACATCTTCCAGGAAATATGCACAATAACCGTACTATGACTAAAGCTAGAACCATAGATGAAGTTAACATTTGTTAATTTCATTTGCCAGGGAGAGAAGAAAATCATTAATGAAATGAATTTTTTTTAATTGGAGACAGAATCTCACTAAGTAGAGTGCTATGACATCACAGCTCATAGCAACCTCAAACTTTTGGGCTTAAGTGATTCTCTTGCCTCAGCCTCCCAGTAGCTGGGACTACAGGTGCCCGCCACAACACCCAGCTATTTTTTTGTTGTAGTTGTCCTAGTTGTTTGGCAGTCTGGGCTGGGTTCGAACCACCAGCTCCAGTGTATGTGGCTGGCGCCCTAGCCGCTGAGCTACAAGTGCCAAACCTAATGAGGTGATTTATGATACATCATCTTTAGCCCTATAAAGGAGCATTTTATAGGTGTTTTATTGCAAACGTCTGATTTAGATGTTATTTGGCTGGTCCTACACTAGGACGTGGGGTAGAATAAGCAATAGCTTAGTTGGTAGGAGGTGAAGGGAACTACAAAAGGTTTTACTTACAAGGACAATATGGTGCCTAAAATTACCATCACTGGTCATTCCTATGAATCAAGTGTTTTGTCTCTTACATTACATTTATTTTTCAATTACTTGTTTCCCACTGCAAATTTTTTGATGTAAGCCAAATTACTTTTTATTATAATTATTGGACCATCAGAAGATTCAAGTTGTAACTTCACCACTGATAATATAGCTGGTAAGACCCATGTGATTCTTCTCTTAGTACGGGACAGATGAAAAGCATACATTTTGCAACCTGTCAGGCTGGGGTTGAATCATAGCTTCAGTGGCACCTCGGTGATCCTGGGCCTCTCATTTCTCATTTGAAAACTAGGAATTTTAAAAGAAACCTGCATAAGGAGGTTGATCAAAGATTAAACAAAATAATCCACATAAAGATATAAATGCCTTTATAAATATTGGATATTATCACACAAAGAAAAACAATACTATTTTAAAAATCAGTGCACTCTGACTTCTCTACTATTTACAGAAATCATTTTTTAAAAGTTCTTGTAGCTTGGAATTTCATACATTTCAAGATAAAGAACAGAAAATATCTATAAATAACTTTAGTCAATTCTTCATCCTATACCTTCTAGGGAGACACATGCCCTCTAGACCACAAGTCGTGTCTTCTCTCAATTCCTCGGTTTTCTCATTTTGAGAGAGGTGAGCATATATAGATGCTTTCAAAAATTATAGCTTTTGTTGATGAGTTCATTCAAATAATAATCGCATAGAAGCTCAACTATTAAAAATGTGTGAAATGAAAGGTACTCTGTCACGGTTGGGCAGGCGGCAGAACCTGACCTACTCCACTAGACTGAAATAAACTACAAGTTATTCTGTTAATATCTTATAATCCGGTATGCAAATTTGTTTTTCTCAAAACCCATACAAGGTCAGAACACTATGTTTGCCAACTCCTCCTAGAAAAAGTGCTCCATATGTCATTGCTGAATATCACTATGGTCACCTTCAAAGTACTTCTCTTAGGAAGTTATGCAGGGACGCCAGCACCTCGTCCACCCTTCCAACCTCTTTTCCTAGGAGGACTTTACAAACTTAATTAGCATATGACAATACCTCTACTGGCCATTGCAGAAACAGAGTTCCAAAACTGCTTTGAAGGATGGACTAGCGGTTCTCAACCTGTGGGTCACAACCCCTTGGTAACAATGAAAATACATCGCAGCATTAGGAAGGTTGAGAAGGACTGGACCAGGTGCTGGTCCATGCACAGTTTCCCAAGGGGCGTACTTCAAAGGTGACTGCAGTGATTTTCAGCAATGAGATCTGTGGCACTTTTTCTAGTATGTTCCAGTTCTTACGCAACAATGGAAGACAACTGCTGATAATTGAAGCAATTCATTAAAAAGGAAATTTTAGTAGTATTATTTGCTTACTGGCTTCATTTCACTGGTTATGTTAAAACTGGGTTGTAAAGAACTAGGCTCAAATTGCCTATTGCAAAATTTGTCCACAGAGCCATATTTCATCAAAAATGAAGAGTATGGCATTGTTGAAGAATAAAAACTTGTAAGCGCTGCACTGATGGGGAAATAATAATAGCTAGGAAATACTGAAGACCTAGTTGCTCACCAATGGGATAGTTGTAAGCATTTTCTATAGTTTAGCCCATTTGATTACCATGAAAAATCTCATGAAATGAAAAGCTTTTATAATATTCTGTTTTACAGATGAGAAAACATCAAAATTTGATCAAACTCATATAGTTTAGCAAACCTGCTAGGATTTGAGCCTAAAGAGCCTGAAATTCCATTAATGTGGCCTTAAAAAATATTGCAAGAAATATTCTCTCTCAGTAAGTAATAAAGAGAACCCCATAGAAGCACAGATGAAGTAATGTAAAATCATGTTGATATAAATAAAATACTAAAATCTATAGAAGGTAAAGAATTTATTAGTTGTTTAAGAGATTTTAAAAAATGAGTTATTTCATAATATCTAATGTTCATTTTAATTTTCACCAGTTTATTAAATTAACTTTTTGACCAAACATGAAATATTTAACTGTAAATTGTTTTTAATAAAGTAGATGAACGCACATGATGAAAAGTATTTTGACCCTTGTGAAAGAAAACTGGACCAAGTGTTAGATTTGATCTCAACAATGCTTTGTTTTCGACTTTAAGTCCATAGACAGCTCAAGATACCTGCTATAGGAGCTCTGCAGCAAAGGAAAGACTGGTAGTTGCTGCTGGCTAAAGGCGGGTCACTTTCCCTTCAGAAGGTCTCCTCCACTTTCCTTAGAGAATACCCCCATCTTGTGGAATCTCCGACGCCCTTAGGGCCTGTCAAGTGGAAATTCCCCTCTGCCTGTCAGACATCAGGCTGGAGATTCCTCAAGTAAGTGTAATCTCTGGTGATCTGGGCAAAAATCCCGCATTCCAAGGAGGTATCTACACGTTTTGAGCGTGCGTGCCCCAAAGCGTCCCAGCAAGGGAGACCTAGAGTTGTTGAAATGGCTCCAGATTCTCTTTTTGAAGTCCCCTCTCTGGTGTGTTTCGATCACTTCGGCTTGCCAGGGGGAAGCTTGTTTGCTAAATTAATGCAGCACCAGAGATGGGAGGAAGAGGAACGCCCTCCCCGTGGAGAGGCGGCGGGAGAGCCGGCTGCGGGGCGCGCTGTCGGGGTGGACGGCCCGCTCCTGCCGCAGCGCCTGAGCGGGTGCAAAGCGCCGGGTGCAGGAATCGGGGCTGTCAAACTCCATCTCATTAACGGCCTTGACGGCTTTTCTCCCTCGCCCGCCCAATGCTATTTTGTGGTTAGCGGTGCTTATTCTTTACAATAGCATTAAATTCACAACACAAGAGGCATAATGGGCCTCTGCTTTGAGAAGAGAGGTGAGGTTATCTATGGAATAATTAGTCCACGTCTGAAAAGCGGGAAAAAAAATAAATAAAAACCTCTGGGGCGAGGAGAAAGAATGTTTTTATTTTCGATAACGTCAATTCGTTGTTAATGACGTGAAAAAACAACCTATCCATCAAGCGTCAACCACTCAAACCTTCAGGAATAAGGACAGCTGATACTCTTGTTCAGAACTGCCGACGCACATGGGCGAAGGTTTTTAAACCTTTTAAAACCATTTTTCTGAAAAGCAGCTCACGCCGTGAGCAAGCCATGACATCAATTTGGTGAGAAGCATAATGGTTAAAAGATGAAAAAGAATGGAGAAGAATTAAAGCATTCTCGATCTTAAAGGCATCGTTTACTATATAACACACTGGATAGTGACACACATGGAAGGAACCAGGCAAAATAAAAGCGTGACCCCCTAATCTAGCTACGTGAAGATCACCTATCCCTACAATTCAAAGTATCTGTGCCGTCCTACCCATCACCACTACTAGCCGAAATTATGTTTTTCTCATTCTCTCAAATAAAAATTACATATATTTGTTGTATACAAAGGACGTTTTGAATTATGCGAACATTGTGGCGTGGCTACATCAGGCTAATACGCGTGACAATGCATGTGGTTTTTATTCCTAAACTCAATATCCTTTCAGGTACCCCATCCCTTGTTGAAAACTCTTAGGACTAGACGTGTTTCAGACTCCGATTTTCTTTTTAATTTCAGAAAGATTGTATATCTTATATATTTTATGCACATTCTCAACACAGAGAATTCTATAGTCAAACTCATGTATGTATCCCAAGGCAAAGGGGGTGAATATTCACATCTGGTGGAAAGAAACACCATGAATAGCCTCGTGTCTGTTTTTGCTCCTAAATGAGGTTTCAAATGAAAATAAACTTCCACAGATCATGGCTTAATGGATTTTGGAATTGCAGTTAAAAAGCATAGATCATATCGGCCATTGAATTTATCAAACTATCTCATTCCATTAATCCTTTTTGAATTGTGTTTAAAAAAATCTTCCTGCCATGAAGTGATAAACTTATTCTTTTAATTTGTATTCTCTTATTTGCAAGGGTTTATCTTTTCTTACATATTTGATTTATCCAGAAATAATTTTCATGTATGTTATAAAAGTGAATCTTAATTACTTCTCTTTTTTCCTCTGTGGATAAACAAATATCACTGTAAAATGTAGAGGACTCCATCTCAGTTATATATCTTGTTTCTGTATATGAAGGCGTCTAGGCTCACTGTTCTACTGATCAATTTTTACCCTCTCACAATGCCATGCCACTCTCTTAATTAGCTTCCCTAACAGTGGGTCTGGTAGGGGGTAGGGCATGTCACTTAACCTTATTCTTATTCATCAGGAGTATCCTGTCTTCTTGACCCCTTGATCTGCTATTCAAATATTACCATAAACTAGTCAGGTTCTTCAAAAACCCCTTTTGGGAGTTTCATTGAATTTGCCCTGAAACTCTCACTTAATTTAGAGAAAACTGACATCTTGGCAATATTGATTCTTCCTAACCCTGAATATAGGGGATTTCTCTGTATTTATTTTTTAAATGTCTTTCGATAAAGTTTTACAATTTTCTCTATCCTAGCATCTCCTATATTTTGCTATACTTATTTCTGAGTACTTTATAATTCTTGTTTATATGGAAAACAGTAGAATCTTTCTTAAAATTTTCTTTTTCTATTTATTGCTGGTGTTTAGAAATGCAATTGACTTTTTGTATTTGATCTCATATCTAGTCACTTTCCTAATTTCTTCTTAATAATTCTAATCAATCATTTCTATATTTTCTAATATTTTCTACAAGAACAATATTATTTGTAGATAAGCTTTGTTTCTTCCTTTCTAAAACTTATATTTATTTCTTTTTCTTATGAAACTCCAATGTTATGTTGAGAAGGAAGATAGAACAAATCCTTGTCTTGTTTTTAATTTTAAAATAAATATTTCCAAAATTTACCATTAAGAATGACATTTGCTGTAAGGTTTGGTAAATACTTATATTGCCAGGTCAGAAAGGGTTGTGATCATGAATTATACTGAATGGTTTTCTGCTTTTCGTGAGAAGATCAAATGGGTTCTTTTATAATCTGCAAATGTGGTGAAACATTAATTAACTATATAATGTCAAAATACCTTTATATTTCTGGGATAAACCAAACTTCATGTATTATAATATTTTATTCTGCTAGATTTGGTTTAACATTGTGTTCTGGAGAGTTTCTTCTTTGTCCATTACCTGGAAGAGATTGTATAAGGTTAAAATTATCTGTTTTCCTAAAAATTCTAAGGAATTGGTTGATAAAATTGAGATTTCTATTTTAACATGGGAATATTTTTAATTACTAGTCCGGATTTCCTTTCTTTGGTTTTTGTTTTGTTTTGTTTAAACAAACATCCCTGCTAGAGTGCCGTGGCATCATCATACCTGACTGCAACAACTGTTTTCAAGTGCTCCTCCCTATAGCTAGAACTACAGGCAAACACCAAGATACTTGGCTAATTTTTCTATTTTCAGTAGAGACAGGGTCTCCCTCTTGTTCAAGCCGGTCTCCAACTCTTGAGCTCAAGCTATCTTCCTACCTTGGCTGCCCACAGACTGTAGGGATTACAGGCATGAGCCTCAGTACCCAACCTTCATTTCTATTGAGTCAGTTTCGTCATGTTACAGTTTTCTACAACTCTATTTCATCTGTTTCAGATTTTTTATAAAAAATTATGCATAGTACTCTCTTACTTGGGCCTTACCTCTTTTACTTGGTAAATTCTGCCACAGGTTTACCTATAATATTTGTCTTTCAAAATAACTTTTCCCTTGTTTATACTTTTTTTCATTATATGTCCTTTATTTTATTAATTTCTCTTATTTATTATCTATTTTCTTCTACTTTCCTTGGATTTATTTCCTGATTCTTTTCTGAAATCTTAAGTTAGATAACGAGAAAATTAATTTTTCATCCGCTTTCATTTTCTATCATAGCATTGAAGGGCCAGGTGCAATGGCTCACACCTGTAATTCCAGCACTTTGGGAGCCTGAGGTGAAGGTCAGCCTGGACAATATGGTGAAGACGTATCTTACAAAAACATTTTTTAAAAAAGATTTTTAACTTAATATATGAAAACATTATCTTCAAAATAGTCAAAGTATTCTTTTTTATTATGTGTTAATTTTATTAACATTCAGGCCTGGGTGTTTGTTATTTTCAAAATGGATGGTGTCTGTGAATTTTATCTATTGATTTAATTGTTCAAATTCTCCATATTATTACATTGTTTCTTCTGATTTTTCTAAACTACCAAACATATGAGGAATTTGTGAATTTCTCTAGCAGTGAATTTCTCCTATAGTTTTATTATGTTTTGCTTTATGTTTCTTGGTGCTATTTAGCTAGATATATACAGACTTAGAATCATTTTTCTGGTAAATTGAATTTCTCATCATTTAATAGACATCTATTTTATCCTTTAAAAATGTGTTGTTTTGATACAGCTTTTATCAAATTTAATACAGCTACCACAGCTGTTTTGATACAGCTCAATTTTAATACAGCTACCACAACTAGCTTACTTACTTGCTTTTTCTATTTTTAAATACACCAAATCAAGCCCTTGCTGTCCCTACCAATCACTACCCCAGGACTATTCTCAAAGATAAACACTCACTTCTTTCGTTTTGTTTACTATCTTCCTGGTTATCTTTTTTTTTTTTTTTCCATTCTTTATCATTAGTCTTTCCAGGTTTCTACATTTCTTTTCAATGCAATCTGATAGACTCTATCATTAACTTTAGTACCTATAGTTAAGGTACTATAATTGGGGAATTTGTTTCAATTATATTTATTTATAATACAGATAACTGGTGAATTTAATTACATTTCTTACATTTTGTATCAGTTAGTTGTTATAAATATTTGTATCTTGACCCTCACATCATAGAAAAATATTTGCCCATTCTATTAATCTTAGGAGTGGCCATAGGACTTGCGCTAGAAAACAAGATTGTAGCAGATGTAACACAGCAGAGAACTGAATAATGCTTGGATGTGTCTCTGCTGTATCCGTGAGAAATGCATCCCTAGTTCAGCCAGCTGGTCCCAGGAAGGGGGTGAAAGGCATGTGGAGCAGATCCAGATCACTTTAAATCAGCAGAGTCTAGATCACCAATTCTTAGTAAACCCAGAGATTCATGAGCATGGGCGAATCCACTGAGTTGTGGAATTGTTTGTCACTAACTAATTTCATGGCAATAGCTAAAGGATACGTTCTTATTAAAATCCTTTTTTTTTTCCTACTGTAATATTTTGATTTTTGTGCTTCTTATATTTCCCAATATTGTCTCCTTTTCCTTTATGGAAGGTGAAATAAATGGTTGAGTTCCCTGTTGGCTTGCTTTTTCTCATTGCAAATCCTCCTCCTATTTGTTTAAAATTTGCATGTTCTATTTCTACTTATTGATACATATCCCTAAAGCTTTATTATGCTTAGTACACAAAGTCTGAAGCCAATCTTTTTTCCTAAGACCATACAAGGACTCCATAGTAATTTAATTACAGACACTCCTTCCCAACATATATGCTACTGTTTTAGCTATGTATTTTTTAACTCCCAAGTTAAGTGTTATTAAAATTGGTATTTTATAAGGATTTTTATTTAATTATTGGGGATTGATTGAGGTTACAAAGAACCAGGTTACACTGATTGCACTTGTTAGGTATACCTAATTCCCTCTGATAATTGTGTCCACTTTTGTCTAGATTTCTTTAAATGGCCCTGCTATCTTTGCTTGTCAATTTATCTTGCAACTCAGGCCTTTCCTCTTTTTATTCTAAAAGGCAGCCTTTTTAAGTGAGGATCTTCTACTGGTAAATTCTGTTCTTTTTTATTTATATTAAAAATCATTATTTTTACTCTTGTTCTTAAAATCTAACTTGGAAGAATACATATTTTCCCCAGCATATCAAAAATATTGCTCTACTATCATTTGGTATCTATCAGTGAATGGAAACTCCTACTGCTTGTCTATGCGGTGCTCTTTTATGGGTAATACATATTCCCTCTCTTTGGCTGTTATCAAGACATTTTTTGTCAATAATCCTCAAAAATGTGCTAAACATGTTCAAAATATGGATTTTTTTACTCTGCCTGAAACATATCTGATTCCCCTAATTGGTAGATTTCTGAATTTCATCAAGTCTGAAAATCTGAAAAATCTGTTGGCCATTATGCTTTAGATATGTCTTCAAATAAATGCATGCTAGTTCTTTTCATTCTATCTTCCATGACTCTTAAACTTTCTTTCATATATTTCTTTTCTTTTTTTTTTAGAGACAGAGTCTAGCTTCGTTGTCCTCAGTAGAGTGCCGTGGCATCACAGCTTGCAGCAACCTTCAGCTCTTGGGCTTAGGCGATTCTCTTGCCTCTGCCTCCCAAGTAGCTGGGACTACAGGTGCCCACCACAATGCCCGGCTATTTTTTTGTTGTTGCAGTTTGGCCGGGGCTGAGTTCGAACCCACCACCCTCATTATATCGGGCTGGCACCCTTCTCGCTGAGCCACAGGTGCCGTCCTCTTTCATATTTTTCATCTTCAACTTTCTCTCTGCTGCTTTCTGTAGGAGCTTCTTTTGATCTATATTATAATTTAGTCATTCGCTCTTCATGGCATTTATTCTGTGGTTCACATATCTATTCTGGTTTTAATTTTAACATTACTATTTTTGTACTTAAAGATTCTACTTAGATGACTTTCAAATATGCCTGGCCATCTTAATGTATTCTTTTTCATGTTTTTTTATTTGCCTTTTAATTTTTATACTGTTATTTATATTCCACATCTGCAAATTTTAATATCTGAAGTCCTTAGACGCATATACATGCATTTGTTGTTCACTGTTCTTGCAACTTTCACTCATAGCGTCTCCTTTTCCTGGATATGTTTACTATGAACTAATTTTGTTGAATCTACTTTGTAGGAATTCTAAGTTTCAGGAAAAAATGGGCATACTGATCTCCAGAAATAGGAATGACAGCTAGAAGATACTACTAAGCTAGGACACTTTCTCCTGATTTGAGGGTCTTAAATTAATATGAGAATCTCAGATTTGTTCTTTCACTTTGCTGCTAACCCAAAACTTATTCTTCACTCTCAAAACTGAGATGTTTGCCTGAATAACTCCTAACTTTTACTTCTGAGCTTTCCCCCGTTTTAGATTTAGCTTACTGCTCCTTTTGTTTTATTTTTTAAATAGTCATTTTGTTTCGATTTGCTACAGAGAGTTTCCTTACACTCTAAAAAGAGCCAACAATCCATTGAAAATTCTCTTTGTGTAATTATTGCAAGATCTAAATGTATTTTAATGGGTGAATTTCAACTACCTAATGACCCATATTGCCCCCAAATATTTTCACTACATAATCTTATTAAGGCTTTAATCAATTTTATGGAGGATAGTGCTACATTATCACCAATATCAAATAAGGAAGATGAGTTTCAAGTGAGCTGTTACTCCTAAGGATACAGAATGCCAAGAGTAAGCATATTTTTTGTTTGTTAAGGCTAAAGATAAAGCGTTTGTTAAGGCTAAAGATAAAGCGTTTGTTAAGGCTAAAGATAAAGAAGAACAGATGCATCACGGGACTCTGACCTAAAGGCTCTCCTGTGTAATGTGACATTCTGAAAACTTTATTACAAGTAATAATTAGTAAAATATATATTTGTTACACCTATGACGTTTCAAAGTTATTTAAAAGCTTCCTGACTTACCATTTAAAAGTTCTTCAAGTGTGGCAACGTTTAACCAAATGCACCAACAGGCATTTGGATTTAGTGACAGTTTAACTTTAAAAATTATTTTTAACCACCACTTCACAGAGACTGAGATAACAAAAAAGCTGACTTTTCCCCCTGAATAAGCCAATGTTCAAGAGTGAATGATTTTCAAGCCAAAGAGTGATTTCAATTTCTATATGGAGCCTTAACCATAACTTCTCTGGGGAATTTTCCAAGTCTGAAAAATAATACTTTAAAATAAATACTTGCAAATCCATAGCACTATTCATGTGAGCCTAAGCATCATTAAGCCTTAGATGACATATTCCGTCTTGCAGACAGTGATATGGAAACACAGAAGCATTAAGTGACTTCGGCAATGTCACAGAAGGTCAACCAAAGCTGAGTCAATAGCACTATGTCTCAGAAGTATCCAAAAGGAGAATCAGTTCTAGGGGATTTTCAGGTTTGAAAATTCTGAAATATATTACGATGGTGGTTCTCAACAGAAACTTCGCCTGGGAATTTGATAGAAATGCAAATTTTCAGGTCTCATTCATACCTACTGAATCAGAAATCAAAGTAATCTGTGTTTTAATAAGCCCTTCAAGTTTACTGTAGTACACCTCAGAGTTTGTGGGGTACCGCTGTAGGCAAAAGTAGACAAGTTGTGATCTTCTTCTCATCTCCACAAACCAGATCCAAGTTATAATAACTTTCAGAAAGGAGATAAGAAACAGGAAGCATAGAATGCGAGGTCCATAGATGCTCCCAGTATGAGGCCTAGTTCTCAATCTTGATGTCAAACTAGCTTAGCCTGCCATTCATAAAGGGAGTTATTTCTTAAATAATAAAACAGTGAGTTTTATAAATTATTAACTTCATATAATTAGTAATTAGTTTAAAGATATTCTTTTTTTTTTTTTTTTTTTTTTTTTTTGGCTTTTGGCCGAGGCCAGGTTTGAACCTGCCACCTCCAGTATATGGGGCCAGTGCCTGATTTCTTGAGCCACAGGCACCGCCCAGTTTGAAGATATAATAACATTCTGGCATATTTCACTAACTGCAAAAGAAATACATAGAGGTATAACTAGAGGGCTAACAACTTGGCAACATCATCAGATTGTCTTGTATATGGTAATAAACCATTAATACAGCATGTGTTAATAGTTTTAGAAACTGGAGATTGTGTTAGTACCATACTTCCTCCAAATTCTACGTCTACCCATAAAAGTGTTTTATGTCAATGTGATTATATGTGCTAAACTAACAACCCCTCACAATCTTCTAATTTCATGTAATTGGAGTCAACAATGCAAAACAACAATGGGTATGAAAGAAAATAAGCAAGTCCTGAGCTGCAGGAATCGAAATAGCCCTCTATTTAGCATGAAGGATAGGGAGCAGAGATAGAGGCAAGGAACACTGACTGAGCCATGCAGACTACCCAGAAAATTCAAGTGACATGTTTAGCTGCTTTTCAGAAATTGGATAGTATCATATTAGGGCCGCCCGTCTTGTAGGAAAATATGGCCGAAGAAGAACACTGACATTGACAAAGGCTCTGGGAGGATGACTTGGGCATCAGGAATGCAGAAAGTACACATGAGCCTAGAGTTGCCTCCAGGACAACCTTATTGGGGCCCAAAGCGTAGTCTAAGCCTAATTATGCAAGAAAAATTGGGGTAACCTGATCAGAGATCAAATGCCAAAATAGTAAAAATCAAAGATATCAATATCAAGTACAAACATAGGAGTTCATTGAGCCGGCTGCAATTTGCAAGGAAAGGAGGAAGCCGCACAAAGGACAGAAACAGCAGAGATTTGCAGGGGCTTCTCCTCACAGTGCCAGCTGAGGACTGGGGTGTTTTGTACAATGAGAAATAACAAGATGCAAAGCAGAAAATAGCTGGGGTGGGGTTGAAAGCTGAACAAAAATACTGAAGGCGGTGCAGTTCTGGGAAATGATGGAGTCTTGGCCCAGCAAGAGGAAACAGACCACACTAAGGTAGGAATTCACCTGGCACTCCCGAAAGTTCGTGTCTTACAGAAAAAGTCATATCTGGGACATTAAGGGCACAGCAGAAATACACTAACCCTAACAAAACACAAAAAACAAAGCCTCGAAGTATTAAGAAGATACACCAGTAATTTGGCTATCTGCTACAACAATATTCAATAATCTCTAAACAAAGACAACATTATCCAAACCTCATACTATGTAACATCTACCATGTCTAGGATTCAATAAAATTTACTAGACACGAAGAAGATGAAAATGTAACCCATAATCAAGAGTTTTTAGCTGTTAACAGAAAAAGACCTGAAGATAATCCAGATGTTAGAAATATGAAAGATTTGAAAAGACAATTGTAACGACTTAAAGGAAGTATGAACATAATGAGAATGTAGACACATGGTCTCGGGGGGCGGGGGGGTGATGAGGAAATTTTAGAGTCGAAATGTACAATATCTGAAATAAAAAACTTATCAGATGCCCTCAGTAGCAGATTGGACACAGCAACAGAAAAGACCAATGAACTTGATGATGGCTCAATAAAAATTATCTAAACTATAGAACATATAAAAAGCATTGAAAGAATTAATGTATCATGTGTGATTTGTGGGACACAGCAAGTAGTACCAGAGGAAAAGACAGAATGTCACAGAAAATATTTAAAGAAATAATGGGGCTTGGCGCCTGTGGCTCAACCAGCTAAGGCGCCAGCCACATACACCTAAGGTGGTAGGTTCGAATGCAGCCGGGGCCCACCAAAACAACAATGACAGCTGCAACCAAAAAATAGCCGGGTGTTGTGGTGGGCGCCTGTGGTCCCAGCTACTTTGGAGGCTAAGGCAAGAGACTTGCTTGAGCCCAGGAGTTGGAGGTTGCTGTGAGCTGTGATGTCATAGCACTCTACCTAGGGGAATAGCTTGAGGCTCTGTCTCAAAAAAAAAAAAAGAAAGAAAGAAAGAAAGAA
>NW_003852400.1:21820590-21881993 GCF_000181295.1 Otolemur garnettii
AAAAAAAAAAAAAGAAAGAATGCAAAAATTGTCTCAGATTTAAGAAGTATGTTATCTTCAGTAAATTCAATAATCCCCAAAGAGTTTAAACACAAAGAAAATCATTCCTACACATATCATGATCAAACTGCTGAAAACCACGAGTAAATTTAACATAAAGCGTGATGAGAAAGAGTATTTGTGGGGACATTGGCTACACCTGAACAGAAGGGTGCATCAGAATTCTGGACACTGTCATTAGGCTGAGCATACATTTCATATCCCTGCTCACAGAAAAAAATTACAAAATTCCCTGCAGCAAATGGGTTTACAGGCTGAGATCACCCATTATTGCTTCTTTTTATTGTTATTTCAAAATAGTAAAGAGGTATGAATGATTTTTTTTGACATGGCTTGAGTCGGGGCTGTACATGTGTATTTGTTAGCTGGGTTTTTGCTCTTCCTCCCCCTGGTTGATTTCCAGTGACTGACTTCCCTCTGTGCTTTTTTGTGTCCATCGGTTAGCTCCAGTTTAATAGCGAGGACATGTGGTGCACGTTTTTTCCATTCCTGAGATACTTCCCTTAGGATAATGTTCTCCAGTTCCACCCAAGTTGCTGCAAATGACATTCTTCATTCCTTTTTAGAGCTGAGTAGTACTCCGTATTACATAACTACCACATTTTCTTTCCTCATTATAAACCAATGGACGCTTTAGCTTGATTTCATATCTTTGCAATTGTGAATTGTGCTCCAATAAACTCTCAGGTACAAGTGTCTTTTTGATATAATGATTTTTTTCCCTGTGGGTAGATACCTAGTAATGGGACTGCTGGATTCAATGGTAGGTCTATGAATTCTTACATAAAAACCACAACCTACCTTAGTAGGTAGACAAATGAAAAATCTAATTGAAAGAGTGCACTTCTATAACAATCGCTGAGTCTCAGCCAACCCCAGCAGCCGTACTTGAACCCCTCATAGCTGGCCAACTATTCAAATTGTGTTTAAATAAGGCAAAGGCAGAGCTGGAGCTCATCCAGATGTTTCTGGACCTCAGCTCTGACTTCTGTACATCAATTTCCTTTTCCTACCAATGTTATCTGGCTATGCCTCAGCCCTGGAGTGTCACTCTGAAACGGTTCTGATCCTGAGGGCTGCCCAGTTCACAAATAGTTTTGTTCTTTTCCCCTTTTCTTGCTCGATTAAACTGTTACATTAAATTTGTCTGCAGTTTTTTTTCCCCCAACATTTTCCATCTGCATTTCAAGGTGGGAAATGGAAAGAACGGGAATAGTTTTAATTGGAAGTCATTTGTTTTTTTTTAAAAGGTCTAATAAACTTGGCCACAGAGCAGTAGCTGCAAATTGTAAGGAACTGTTTTACATAATAGCAGAAAATTACATAATCTTGACTTGATGGAAGAGATTTAGCAGATTGGTTCAAATTTGCCATCTGCACTTCCTAATTTCAGTGATTCTCCAATGTATAATCTCACATCCATATGCAAATAAATGTTAAGGATCACCAACAGCTTTTTTTTTTAATCTAAAGTTTTTTTTTAGGTAAAGAATAGGGTCTGAAAAAATTTTAAAAATTAAAAAAAGAGTAGGATCAAAAGATTTGCATAATCCTGCGGATTAATTAGCTGATACTATATCAATATCCACGTTTCTCTTTCACGCAAGTGACAACTTTTTATTTCAGTTTAACACCTAGAATCTGAAATAATACAATACATAAGGCAAACCCAGGATGGGTGTGCCCCCCAAAATTAAAATAAAATAAATAAGTACATGGGAAGAAAACAAAAAAACAGGCTCTCAGGTTAAATGCAAATTAATTCATTGCACTTTCTGTGGAGTTTATTTCGTCACATTCCCAGGAACGGGAAGGCAGGGATCCCTTTGAAGTCCTCTGCAAACACAGTTTCTCCCAGCTGCTGGCTAGTGAGAGCGGTTGTGATTCCCAAAGCAATTCAGCACAGACAAGAAAAATCTCTGTCTCCCACGAATGAGTCCTCATTCACAATGCAATAATAAATGAGTACCTTTGCCTGGGCTGGGAAAAAAACAAGGACGGTCCAGGTGGAATTGAAGATCAGAAAAGAAATGCTATAAATCTTCCTTGTTCTTATTTAAATCATCCAACAATTGATCTTCCTTTCCCACACACTGAACAGAAAACCATATTGATAAGGTATACAATGAAAAGTTTTGAAACTTGACACAATCTTACAAAAGGCAGTCTTACCAAAAGAAAAGCAGTCTTACAAGCACATACATATTTCTGTTAGCAAGTATTTTTCCACACTCAATATAATAAATTCTCCAATTTGAAGAAACCATGTGGCAAAAAAAAAAAATTTTCTTTGGTGAATTTCTCTTGACAAATCAATAAAAACAATATAGCCTAATTATGATTTACATGAATACGTTGCATACAAAAATCTGTGTGTATATTTTTATTGGCTTTTTTCTTTTCTTTTTCTTTTTTTAAAAGTTTTCTTCGGCTTCATACTTTGAACTAAGAAGACCGAGGTTCCATTTTGATTGAAACTTGGACCTGGGGTTTCATTTAATTAGGCAGTAGCTCTTTACCAAAATGCATATGGGACAAATTATTCTACTTTTTAAAATTACAGCAATGTGTAAATCTAGGAGAAAATGCCACATTAAAAAAGACGGCAGCTTTGTTTCTTCTACTGGCAAAGCGTTCTAATATGTTTTCAGACATTTTTAAAACTTCCATCACTTCTACGGAATGACAGCTCAATCACAATACGCTTTAACTTCTCTTTGGTTTAACAAGAATTCCTGCTGAGAACAGTTTAGTGCTTTGATAACTGGTCATCCACCTCAAGTCTTATGTTGAAGAGATACGATAAAACACATACATCTCTATATTATTTTTTTCTGAAATGTGTTGGTTGTAAGTTAGTACAATCAGTTCTATCTCTAGGGTGTCAAGTAATGTCAAACAAAAACTGCTCTGGGCAAAGTTAAACAGGCAAGGAAGACTTTATTTTCAGCTATTGTAATGGAGGAGCGAATTCCACTCTATCGAAACAAAAGGCGGGAAGGTTTTTAAGCCCTGCTGTGAGCTAGTGGAAAAATACTGGAGGAAGTTAGCAGGGAGGCTGATCAATGGGATGTGTCAAGCACATTTGAGTTATCCCTGAGCTTGAAAATGCTTTTCTCTGTGATTAGGCCATCTGTTTCTGCTAATTGGTGTGCATCTAAGTTAGGCTCCTACCCAACCACAGAGACTGAGAGATAGGGGTGCTGTGTCCTTCGGTGTTTACATTTCAAAGACATGGTTCCCAGATCCTTGAGAAAGGCATTTCCTGGGCTGTGAAAGTGGCTTGAGGCTGGGAGAAAGTTTACACACATTTCAAAGGGGCAGGGAAAGCATTTATCATAACTTTTCTGAAGTAAATGCTTGAAGAAGAGGGAGGCCCGGGGCCTGGAGTAAGTTGGAAGTCTGTCAAAACTTTAGTCAAGCTATGGAGAACTTTAAGGCTGATAAGTAAATAAGAAAAGAGAAACTCTAACTGGAAAGGTTACTTTTGAGCAGTATTTTTTTGAAAAAGAAAAGCACACAACTTCCTGGAAAAGCAGTGGGAGTTGTTCAAGGCAGAGTGGTGCTCTGCCAGAAGCAAGCTGACAAGTCTCACCCAAGGGCTGGGGTGAGGCGGCCATTAGTGACAGGAACCCAGAGGGAGAAGGGCCTTGATGCCTGTGATTAAGAGTGCTAATTTGGCTTGAGAGGCAATTGGGCATTGGCACAAGACTCTGAGAGGGGAAATAATGCAATCAAAGAGAGTCCTGAGGACGAGGTTTTTGACAGCTGTGAAGGATCTGGGCTGCAGAGGCTGAGGCGGGAAGACTCCTAAGGAGGTCATTACCGCGCTGCCTGGACGGCTCGAGTGCTTCATCTCCCCACTCACACCCACTCTGTCCCTTTTTCTTCAGTGAAGCACTGCTCCTGTCTCTCTCCTTAATTATCTTTTCACACTCCAGTCCCTATGACCACCTTTTTAAAAATCAAACTGCCCTTCTTGTTTCTTTGAAATCTCTCCGCAAGGTACACTTCAACCATAAGACGGAAGATGTAATTAAGTCATCAGATCTTTGAGGCAGAGGAAGGGAAGCAATAATTAAGATAGTTTCCTAAGCTTGCCTAATCATAAGACGTAGGTTGGGATGGTGTTAAAATATATATTTAATATTTTTTTTAAATATACATTCCCAGGCCCACTTCAAACAATGTTGTCCAGGGGAGGGGGAGAACCATGTGTCTTTTAAAGAGAATATCGCAAATGACAGCTATGACCTGGTGATTTTGGAACGTGTCAAGGGGCAGCCTGTAGCTGCAGTGTCAGGAGTAGGCTTCATAGAAGAAGTGAGTTTTCATGAGTGGATTTTAAACTCCTTTCCTCTGTATTTTGGTTTCTAATGGCACCAGTATATCAGGCTCTCAGTGAATGCCTAATGAATGAGGTTGCCTGGAAAACTAGTAAAACCAGGTTGAAGTATGTTCCTACCAACCACTAGCTTGATAAAATGAATGTAATCAAAGAAAATACCGCCGAAGTGTGAGAAGAACTACACAAGTAACCACGTTGGGGGGAGGGGTGCGGAGGCTCAGCCTGAGAACCAGGCCCTAGACGCACAGTCGCTGAAGTGCTTGTTTTTAAATGGAACTTTCACATCTCTTTCACCATTTCCCAAAAGAGACGGTAGTAAATGAACATCTGGATGATGAGATGAATATGGCACCAGACAGACGCTGCCGGGGTTATGCAGTTGTATACCAATATATCAACAGGGAAATGCCCCTTTAAAACTCTGAACAAATAGAAACAAAGAGTCTTCGAGGAATGAGATGTAACCTGCAGGATTATTTTAACCAGACCAATTTTCCCCTTTAAGAAGAGCCATTAGAGTATGTCTCTGGGAACTTCCTGGAGGCAAGTTGCTTGAATCTGAAGGAAAAGATGAAAGAAGCACTTGGAGTCCTGCATAAAATAAGGGGCGGTCTTCCATCTTTTCTCTTCTTCTATTTTATTTTTTTTAGACAGAGACCTCAGGAGAGCGCTCTAGCGTCACAGCTCACAGCAACCTCAAACTCTTGGGCTTAAGCGATTCTCTGATCTCAGCCTCCCCAGTAGCTGGGACTACAGGCCCCCTCCACAGTGCCCGACTATTTTTGTCTAGCAGGTCCAGTGCATGTGGCCAGCGTCCTAACCACTGAGCTTCAGGCGCCCAGCCGCTCTTCTCCACTAAAGAGCTTGCCATGCAGTTTCCTCTAGCCTATGGTGCACCACTAGGGACTGAGCAGAGGGCTGGATGGAAAAAATATATACATGTGGATTTGAGATTAGACAAAAGAAAGTACAAAAAGAAAATAGCAGCTGTCACCAACATCCACAGACCGGCTCTGGAAGCACGTGGTGCTCATCTGACTGTTCAGAGGTCCCTTCTGTCCAGTGGTCATTCTCCCCCTTCCACTGACCCAAATACTGTTCTGCTGAACTTCAGTGATTTTGTTTTTCAATGTGGCATCATTTTTTGGTCATTTTTTACCTAATCTTCAGACAGAAACCAAGGAATAAGCAGTCTCTGCAGAGCCCCCACACCCCGTGTCAGAAGTTTTGATTCTCTATTATCCCTCATGCTCGTGGGTGGGGGAATTATTTATGCAAAGTTCAGGGACAGAGGGACCTGCCCCAGGCTAACAGTAGCCCCATCCTGTGCCGCAACGGAGAGCCCTTAGGATAGTTCGTTTGATTTTCAAATGCCGTGGGGAAGATGGATGAAGTTTTTTCTTTTTTACACGATTTTCTTCTTTCATTGGAAGTATTGTTCTGAAAAGAAGACAAAGAAAACATGTAGGTAGAAACAGCAAGCAGGAGAGAAGAAAAGGAAAGGTGGAGAACGCGGCGGACGGAGGCTCCAGGATTACAATCCAGCACACACGAGGTCTAGAAAAGATGTTCAAGGCAGATTGAATGTAGTACATGAGAAGGAGAAAGAAACAACAGATATTACCAAGAACGGAACTCTCTTGCATAATGTGAATTTATCTCTAGACTAACTTTGAAGCACTTGTAAGGACTCCATGGCCTTTTTGTTCGGCACCTTGATGCTAATAGCAGGTAATGTCAGCTAGAAAATAGATTCGACTAAGCCGGCCCTTCTTTACCATGATTCTCTATGAAAGCACATGTAAAGTTTGATTATATTTTTGAATAAGCCACTATATATCTTGATTTTAAAACGTACTAAAAAGTCCTAAGTATACTTAACATACAAATGACAAGCTTAGAAGAATATTTTAAAAATTAATGTACTATAGACATCCTCAATATCGAAAGAGCTGACACGAGTTACTAAGAAATATTGTTGTGTCTAATTAAAATACAGACATGAGCACTTGTTAATCAGAAGAAAACTACCAATGGCCTGTCCAATCTCACAATAACTTGCAAGTGACAAAATAAAATACAATTATTTAATTATGATAATCAAGACTGGCAAAGGTCCTTGGATAGGCATTCTATTTCACATGCAGCAAATGTACAAATGGGGATAACATTGGTGAAAAGTTGTTTGGTGATATGCCCTGGAATTTAGAGCTTTCGATTCAGTAAACTACTAGGATGCTATCAAGGACAATAACTGATGTGAGATGATACATACACAGGGATACTTAGGACAGAATTATTTGTAATAATGAATAACAGAAGCAATCTATTTTCCATGAGGAAAATTGTTTAAATGATCTTGTAGAAGATTTAATGAAACAGGAAAATACAGTATATTATTTAAATAAATAAAATTGAAAATACACGTGTATATATAGTTACAATCCCAACTGTGTGTTTTAAAATATATTGACACACAGGATCTGTTTCTTCATGAATATGTACTTTGGAAATCCCCCAATTTGTAAATATTGCAATGGTGTATAATTCCCACCCAAATTCAGGTTTTGCAGAGCCTAATAGAGGTATGATTAAACATCCATTTAATCACAGAGCCAAGTGACTGGAAGATTCCTCAATCCATTTTTAATCAGCCTAAAATTTTGATTTTCAAGAAATTCAAATTTTCTTATTATTGATTATTTGGGGTATTATTTTTTCATACCCTTTATTCTCCCTTTATCTCCCTGACACTAGATGTTGGATTTCTTTTCAGGATACCTTTTATAAAAGTAAACTGAGGTTTTACTTACAAAGGGTAAGAGATCTGGCACAAAAAAGAGAAAATCTCTTATACACAGAAAACTTCATTATTCTAGAAAAACTGAAATCCTGAGTCTTAAATCAAATGCAGTCTTCTGAATAGGAATATTCCTCCAGAGGGACCCTCAGGAACAAATTATGCTGTGCTTGTCCTGTTCAAAGATATCCTAAGAATATCACTCATTATTTGTTTTTATACACGTTATTTTCTTCATTAACAGATGTAATTTATAATTCTATTAATTATAATCATACATTAACCTTTGTTTCTGATTCTAAAAGGCAGCATAGCTTGAGCTACCTACCAGGCTCATACCCTGGGGTTCTGTTAAGATTATCTCCAGCAAGTTATCTGTCCTCTCTGTGCCTCAGTTTTCTCATCTGTAAAACAGGGATACTCAGAGCACTCACATCATTAGGTTGCTTTGAGGAGTAAGGTGTGCAAAGTACACAGAAGAGGTAGCCAAATAGCGCTGTGTCAGCGCTCACTGTAATTATTTTGTAAATTATTTTGTAATTTATTTTGTAAATAAATGTGTTCTGAAAAACCAATGGTCTAAAATTTAAAAATTATAACCAACTTTGGAAAATAGACATTCTCAAGGATTGGTTAACAAATATATTAATAGCACTCCCAATTAGTTGTCATTTACTATGATTTTACCTTGTGCTTGAGACTACCCTAATCATTTCACAAATAGTTCTGAATAAAATTCTCAGAAAATTTTATGAATTATAGATTATAATTATCACCATTTTATAAACAAGGAAACTGGATCAATGCAGTGGTTTAGAAATCTGCCTAACTAGGTCATAGAAAAAGGAAGCAGAATTCAAATCCAGGTCTTCCTGAACCCAAGATTAAAGTTCTAATCATCATGGTTAAACTAGGCCTAGCTATAACTAAAATGCATTGTTCTTTCAAGTTTTCTCTAAATACTAGTAACTAGAAATTCATTGATATTAGTGTGTTATTATGTGAAGAGATCATTTATTATAATCATTAAAAGTGAGCCCTGCCTATGATCAATCTAGTTGTCTGGGCAAGCAATACAGCATAATCCTACCATCATAATTTTCATGGTGACTTTTACCAAAAGGCAATGCTAGAAAAAAATATTCTCTGATGGCTTAGTCTCTCAAACTCAAACTTATAATCTCATGAGAAGTTATAAAAACTCCAACGATACAATTATGGGTGTGAGTATGCAAGTTCGTTTTGTTGTCGTTCCTTATCTACTGATGTAGCACTTGAAAAACAACACAAACAATAAACTTGGCAGAACACCGTGAATACTCAGGTAGTCTGATCCCAGGGAAGTGAATGTCTATCAAGTGAACCCACTTAGAAGTATTTATGATGATGAATATTTGGGGCACTGCTTCTTACTCTGGGGAGCGGATGAATGAGAGCTCGATCCCCCATTCCCAAATACGTATTGATTGATGGGGCTTCAGAATGAAGACAGAGAGAAGGAAAAGTTGCCGTGTACAACTTTAAATGGTTAATGAGCAGTTGGTGAAAAGATGCTCACCTTGAGATGTCAGCCGCACTTCTCCACGATGTGCCGGGGGTTTTAACAAAGACATTCTTGGAAAACTCTTCATTAGTAATAAAAGAACTGGCAAAGGACTGACAAAGCCTCGAAATTATCTTGTCCCTAATACAAATCACAAGCTCTTCATTAAACGCATCAGAATATGTCCTAACAACGAGGCTTCAGCTTGGAGTGACTGTTCTGCCACTCTTCACATTGAGCCATTCCAGGGAGGGTAGATTCTATGATTAAGGTGATTAAGGTAATCAGCCGGGCTGATTCAGACACTCAATCTAGCTGCTGCCTGTGGACCTGCTGGTAATCACCAGAAGAGTGTACTTTGCAGGAGAATTTCTCTCGACAAGTACTCTTATGTTTGTTTGAGTTGAAACTAACTTGGAGAAAGAACTGTGCTTGAAAGTTTCCTAGCTCTGTAAACTATAACTTTAATAAAATGTATACTCTACCAGCCGGCCCCTGACCAGGTACCTGGAGCTAAACTTCTGGAGTCTGTACCCCTTTCTAATAAACAGCTCTGAACACAGTCAGTCCTGGATTAAGTGTTGTGACAGACTGATGGATAAGGTGACAAACTCCAACTTTAATTAATCAAGGTCACTTAAGTCTTATTTTTCTATCACTAAAGCTGATGTAATGTGACTTAAGAGTTGATTAAAGTTACCCCTGTAAGAATTTTTTCTTTCTTTCTTTCTTTCTTTTTTTTTTTTTGGTGGCAAGTACTGTGCTATTAGCTAGCCATATTGAAAAAGTCCCTCCTGCCCAATTTATAGTCCTGGAAACCTGCTCTTCTTATGTCTACCCAGATATTTCTATTTGAGGGAGCCTCATACTTTCCATTTTTTAATTTTAGAGCTAGAAGTAAAGAAAACTTGGTACTATGTTGCCTCACAATATAGACTCTTTTTCCAACACAGTACCCATGAGCTATCTGTGACTATTTAAAATTAATTGATTAAATTAAAGTTAATTTAAAATTAAGTTTCTCAGTTGCACTAGCCACATTTCAAGTCCTCAATACCCACATGCAGCCTGGGCCAGGTGGGTCATGCCTGTAATCCTTGCACTCTGGAAGGCCAAGGCTGAAGGATCACTTGAGCTCAGGAGTTTGAGATCAGCCTGAGCAAGAGCAAGACCTCATTTCCACTAAAAATAGAAAACATCAGCCAAGCATGTGCCTGTCATCCCAGCTACTCAGAAGCCTGAGATAGGAGGTTCACTTGAGTCTAGGAGTTTGAGGCTACAGTGAGCTCTGATGGTGCCACAGCATTCTAGTCCAGGCCAACAGAATAAGACCCTATCTCAATAAACAAAACACAAACAACAAAATCCCCCCATGCAGCTACTGGGTACCATATTGGCTACCATATTAGACAGTACAGATATGGAACATTTCCATTGTCACAAAAAGTTCTATTGGATAGCACTAACGTAGACTGATGGCGGAGCTACTGGTAGTATATAAGATGATTTGCAAAGAAGTTCTTAATAGTTATGTAGTATTTTAATATGTATTTGAAATGACATAGCTGACAGGACAAAGCTATCTCTCCACAGATATTACTGCTTAGCATAAGGCTGAAATATGCACTGAAATTTAAAATGCTAGTTGGTTCAATATACTATTGAACTACGATACTAAGGTTACTAAGATATAAATTTGTGAAGATGGTAGAGGAATGAGTGAGACTTGGGAAACTGGGGGTTAGATTTTAAAAATAAAAATGGTAAAGAATGAATGGAGCTTCCAAAAGTACACAAGTGTTATCCTGGAGCACTTATCTCCTCCTAACAAAGATTATCAGATAAAAAGTGATCATTCAGACAAAGAAGGAAGAGGAAGAAAGGGAGGAAGCTGTTAGGAAGTATGGAGGAATGTGCAAAGGAAAGGGGCCCACATAGGCTGAGAGGGCTGGGCAGCCACAGACCAAGGGCTTGGAAGGCCCAGTTGCACTGGGCACATCAGGGACATGTACTGGGGAAAGGAGGGACCTCGCAACTTTCCAGTTCAGGCAAAGTCAACAGCCCCAGGAAATCATCCCCCATATTTATTTACAGAGTTTGGGTTTCATGTACATAGTGAATTTCCAATGTTAATACATTTCCAAAACTTTCCAGACTGCAATTTCCCTCTCTACTTTCACTCACTGTAGTAGAAATTTTATTAGAGAAGATTTGGGTGGAAAGGTAAGAGCAGTTCACCATAAAAGATTTTTTAATCTTCTAAGTAAATTTTCGAACTTACTGATCCTTGAGTTAATCCGATAAGATGTTCCAATCTTGCCAACGCATTTTGGAAAGCTACAGGTGCTGATGGTGCTGCTCCAGTGATCTTTCAAACCCCACAAGTGTCTATTACATGATCAGCTGGTGACAGGAGAGGCTGTAACTCACTCATTTCATCTCACTCTTCGAGTCTAACATCCCCTTTAGAATATTTAATACTTTTAGCCCAACGGACCCAAGGATCAGACTGATCATGTATACACAGGAGACAGAAGCCCTGTCTTCACAGCAGGAAAGAGTGAAAATGGCAGGGGACAAAGTGTCTTCCTTGAGAAGCCGACAGATGACAAAAGCCAGGGGTCCATGTGGAAGGTAGTGACAGGGCTGTTTGGAGCAGACAAGAGGTCTCCCTGGGAATTCCAGAAATATTTAGGTGGATTTTTGGAGGAGAAACAGTGACATGTAAGGTAGAGCAATTTTGAAGGAGTTAGCTGGGCAGTAAAATCTGATTATAAATGCTAATGTGACCTCTTCTCCCCACGAAATTGTACATTCTAGGGTTGCACGTGGCGGCACACGTGTCTGCACTTGATCTCACACAAACCCTGTGAGATGTTATTACCATTTTCACACTGGAGAATCCTGAAGTTGAGAAGGAGTGTGTTACCCGGCTGGCTCCATCCCACAGATACTTCCCACGAACAAAGGGATGCCGAAGTCCACATCCTACCCGCTGGACCCGAGCTGCTACTGTAAGGAGATGATTTAGAGTCTTCGGTTTTAGACAGCAGCTGGCAGGCAAGTGAGCCCAGTAGATAAAAAGCCTTGGGTGGCTGAGGTTAGGAGGCATTCAGATTGCCTTTCATATAGTATTTGTTCTACTTCCCATGTCCAAGTGTGCAAAGGTCACTCTAGGCCTGAAGATTGGCATGAAAAGCAAACATCAAAAGAATTGGATGAGCCCGATGCCTGACTATGCCTTGATTCTTCCAGGAAATCCTTATCCTACAAATGTACATGTCCTGAGCCCTTCCACAGTTGACAATATCTGTTTTAAAGAACCATCACCAGTGGCTCTTGCCTGTAATGCTAGCACTCTGGAAGGCCAAGATGGGCTGATCCCCTGAGCTCCAGGAGTTCAAAACCAGCTGAGCAAGAGTAAGACCAGTGTCTCTACTAAAAATAGAAAAACCAGCTGGGCATTGTACTGGGTGCCTGTACTCCCAGTTACTGAGGAGGCAGAGGTAAGAGGATTGCTTGAGCCCAAGAGTTTCAGGTTGCTGTGAGTTATAGTGCCATAGCCCTCTACCCAGGGCAATAGTAAGAATCTGTCTCAAAAACAAAAAAAACAAGCAAAGAAACAAACCCAAAAACAAACAAACAAAAAAAACCAACAATAATAAAAAAAAATACCATTGTCAGGCAAAGAGAGGGTCATTATATAGTATGATCAAAGGACTTCCCAAAGCCCCAACTACATCGGCCTATATCTCCAGAATTTGTTATTGTAGGATATGACATTCACATGAGAGAAAAAAAAAATTCCTTTTACTTTCTCCTTAGGAAAAAAAAAAAGGAGAGAATTTTTTTTTACTTTTGGCCCCCTATCATTCATTTCTCCTTTCTAATATTCCAAGATCCCAGATCTCTTTTGAGTAATCACCTTTACCCACCCTTGTGTGCAGACCTTGCAGAACAATAAATCCAAGTATCTGCCCTCCGGCTGTGGAAACTAAAGAGATTCCTCTTGCCAAAACTTCTTCTCAGCACCACACCATCATCCCTTACAGTCAGCGAGGAGGCATGTGACCAAAGCATGGCTAACTGAGCTTGTTAAGTTGTTTGAGGGTGGAAGAAATAGAATCCATTCTTTCTGGCTGAGAGCGTGAAAGGGATTCTTGAGAAGTTCCAGTCATCGAGATCTTTCACAGCCTTGGCCTTAGAGTTCTCTCCTCCACAACTTTGAGACAAATGTCTGTGATTTAAACCACCCAGTTTGTGGTACTTTGTAATAGCAGCCCTAGCAATTGATGAGGCAATCAAACACCCACTCTCACTTCTTTTTCTTCTTGAAAAAAGGAGACTACTCTTGGGGAGATTAAGGTGGCAAATTCACATGAGGTTTACTGTGGTAGGTGAAGCCAGAGCAGAGAAATTATTATAGAAAGTTCATAGTCTGGCTTCTCAATATAGATCTAAATATGTCACAGCTTTGCCTAAGTCTTCCTTGGGTTCACAGGAAAAAAAATTGTGGAGATCAAGCAGTTGGTTTTGCAGTTGGCACACAAAAAATAGGCTGAGGAAAAACACCAGTGCACAGTTCAGGCAGCTCGAGACTAGGAGAGGGTGTGTGATGCACAGTTGTCAGGACAAGCTCTGTAATAAGCACTAAGTGTTTGCTTCTGCTTCTCCTCTAAAAAATGATGGATTATATGCACTATTCTCTAGCTGATACCTTGATATTATGTTAGCATCTGCTCTGAGTCAGAAGTTAATACGGTGTGGGCAGAAGGCCCAGTTTTGATCTGATTAAGGTAGCTAACTTTATCTTTTTAGTGCCCAAGGATTAAATGGTCCCCAATTAACTCTTATTCTTTCAGCAAATATCTATTAAGTATGTACCCTGGGCCAGAATAATGCTGTGAATAAGACAGGCAGGTAGGTTTTCGCCCCCACACTGGAGGGAACAGCTAATGTTACAGGAATTAATGGCCAGGCATATTGCAGGGAAACAACATTTAATCTGCTAAAGTAAATGTCAGGTGAGAATTAGCAGGTTCAAGGCAGGTGGGCAGGGAAGGGAACAGTGTTTTAGAGAAGAGTAGCCTTCCCGTAGAGTAGAAGATACCATGAAAGCCTAGGTGTGAAGGAGAGCACTTCAGCAAGGTGCAAGCATTGAAAGACACTCTCCGTGGTCAAGAGATGAGGCTGGGGAGACGAGGAAAGCAAAAATAACAAGCCCGAATTATCCTAAGGGTAACATAAGGAGCCATCGGAGAGTTTTAATCTGGAAAGTGACATGACTAGCTGTGTCTTCCATAGATCATTCTAACTGGTGTTTGGAGAAAGGGGGAAATCCAGCCAGATGCACAGGAACCAGTTAACAATCATCAGCATACCGCGAGAGGTGCAGCTGCACTAAAGGAGGATGGCAGCCCTTCAGAGGGAGAGTCTCAGACCTGGGAGAGGGAGAATGCCACGTCTCTTGACTGAGGAGGTTGCCTTCCACACCCATTAGGTCAAGACTACCATGCTTGCTCAGAGTTTGTGGGTTTGATGCAAATAAGTGGCAATTTGGACATGCCTACCAATGAAGAGTGGTGAGCCCCCTCACAGATTTCCCTGGGCAGTGGCCATTTCGCATGAGATTGAGAGGAGAATTCTGTGATTTCTGGCCAATTCCCAACAGATTGTCCATGATCTGCTAATTCTTATTCCTTGTTACGCAGTAGGTCTAGCCCTTTACGTCATCTACTTTCTCAAAACAACTCTTAGAACCAAGAATTTTGGGCTTGGGAATAGCTAGGGATTGTGCCCCAGGCCCAGCCCTCCCCTCACCCAGAAGGTATGCCACCTGTCTCCACAGCAGCCTTTTCCTTTTCAGTAGTACAGGTGGCAAGTCAACTGACTAAGCAGATATTCAGCTGGAAAACAATATGTAAGTGGGGAATAACCATCTTGGTGGTTAGGCAGGTCGTAGGGATTGTATTCGTAGGAGTTATTTCCTACAGAAAGTTATTTGGTCCTAGAAACTGCTGGTTCCCTGCATTTAGAATTCTAGAATTCTTTTCCTCACAGATTTGGGACTTATTACAGCTCAGAAACAGGAAAAAATATTGAAACTTTGTTTCACCTTTTCTTAGAGTAACCCAAACATTTTATCATCAAAATCCTTGGGGGTCTTGCATATGGAAAAATAAAACTTTAGCACATTTAAAAAATGGCAGAGTGGGTTAACAGTCTACATTCTGAAAGAATTTTATGGGGATATGTCTTCTTGAATATTGAAATGTTTATACTGGATAGAAAGTTACTATTATAAGTACTATATTTACAGATTCAGGGATTGTTTTAAGTACTATATTTATAGATTTATTTTTTATATACGGATTTTTTTTCCCTTCTTTGGTGGAATCAAAAAAGAAGGAACATAACCAATTGAAAAAAAATATTTTCTTATTACAATTTTTAATGTCATTTAGGGTACAATCAGGCAGATTGGATGCTGTCTCAACCCTCAAATCACCATTCTCAATTTTTTTTTTGAGTTGTTCATTGGACTATTGAATCAGCATATTGAATAACACATTTTAAAATGATCTTTTAGATATTCCACACACAATGTCCTCAAAATCTACTGAAGTTTAAGTTCTAAAACTTTCCACCAGTCAAACGTGGTTTTTAATTCGAGTGGACACTGAGTTCTTAATACAATTAAGTTTCTGGCCATCTCTCTGAGGTCATCATCCTCATGTGGCTGATTGGATTCCATTCCTAAGAACGGATACTAAACACATTTCCAGTGACAGCAATTGCTTTAAGCTCCTTAAAGCCTTCAAAATAGAGAACGTTTAATTTAGAGCTCTTAGTTAAAATAATTAGCAATTATACCCAAGGAAATTACATTTAAATATCTTCTGTAGAATCTTTGAAAACTTAAACACCAATTCAGATTTTCCTATAACGAGAGAGTAGATTGCACACTGTTAAAAGTTTTTGAACCATCTTTTCTTCTGCCTTTTTCATTTAACCCTAATGTAACTTTAACAGAGGCCTGAGGCTCAGAATGGGTGCCGTTACAGATTGCTGAACTGATGAAGGATCATGTGCACTGGAGAAAGTCCTTGGGCAGTTTAGCTAACAGCTTCTCTTCAATTTCACTGAGAGATAGGAATACCATCCCTATCACAGATTCCAAGTTGTCAGAACGCCCTTCCTAAATTACAAAAAAGAAAATGTGTAAATTCCCTCTGTCTCCATCCATGTAAACATAAAAGAGGTAAAGTCTCCATCGTTTTTAAGGCTGCATAATATTCCATGGTATACATCTACCACAATTTATTAATCCATTCATGAGTCGATGGGCACTTGGGCTTCTTCCATGACTTGCCTATTATGAATTGAGCTGCAATAAACAATCTGGTACAAATATCTTTGTTGTACAGTAATTTTTGGTCTTTTGGATATATACCTCACAGAGGAATTGCAGGATCGATTTTAGATCCCTAAATTAAGTAAGTGAGGTGAAGGCTATGTTAACCAGTTTGATGTAAGCATTCCAAATTGTATATAAAATCAGCACATTGTACCCTGTAAATGCATTAATGTATACAGTTATGATTTAATAAAAAAATTAAAAAATGAATCTGTGTGCTTAACTACTAAAAAAAAAAATTCCCTGTCTCTGAGAAACAGCTCTTTACAAGCTGCAATGAAGGAGATGATTCTGGAAGCTTCCCTCACGGCCCAAGGCAACGCTTATCTTTTGTTCTGTGTCTTCCTCTTTCTCCCCTTTCTCCCTGTTCAGGATCCACATTTCCAAGCACCCAGTGCCCTTTTTGTCTTTCTAAATGGCAGGAACCCCAGCTAAGGTGGTATTTTCCTCCTTTGAGCCCCTTCGTACCTCACCTTCTAATCAAAACCCCAGTCTTTCAAGGATTTTGTTATTACTCCTGCTTATTTTCAAATCCACTTCTGTTAAGGTATTAATTAAGTATAGTAGATCATCACTCTTAGAAATGTTGGCTTTCATTTTCAACCTTTCTTACTTCAACCCAAGACAGCAATATCCTGGCAAAGACCCTAGAAGAGGTCCTCCAAGACAGAGGAGCCGTGAGACCCCGCCTCAATTCGTATATTTCAATCACACTTAGTTTTATGACTGACTTCTCTCACATACATCATAAAATTAGAAAATCTGATAGCAGGAAAGGGTTTAGAGAAAAGTCAACATTTCCATTTTAAAAATAAAGAAAATATAGCACAGAAAAGTTCAGAAAACAATTGCACAATTAGTAAACAGAGAGAGAAGCCAGGCCTCCCAGATCCAATGCCAACACCATCCCCTTAACTCACAGGCTCCTTGTTAATAAACTTTCCAGAAAAACACATGTGCACTGCTAGCTCTTTGCATCTCTTGAGTCCCAATTAAGTGCAAGGAGATGGGCATGGAAAGAGGGTCTATAAGCATTTCCAAAGAGTATGTTTGATTTTAAAAAAGCATAATCAGTGTTAAAATATATTTCAAATGGGGAAATGAAGCTCTCTTAATTTGATAACAAAAACCACAAGTAGTAAATTTCTACAAAATGCTAGCAGGAGGTAACAATTCCATCCCGCACGTATCAGTGGTTCTGAAAGATGGGAGATAACAAAGATTGGGTGCATATTAAAACCTCTGCGGGAGGAATGGCGCTCTTAGCTTTACCTGAAATACATAAAACATCTTGGCTATGTAACTTTTTAAAATTTGGGTTGCAATAATGAAATTTCCAACAAATAGAAAAATGAAGAAATTATAAAACCATCACACATCCGCCACATTCAAAACACATTATATAATTGTTTTTATCACATTTGCTTAATATACCTCTTTGCTGTTACAATTTGTATAAGAAATAAAACGTCCAAACACAGACAAAGCTCTACCAGCAATAGGCTTTCCTGCCCCAGTATTTGAGTGATAAGCACCCTTATTAAGTGTGGATACATCTTCGCCTTTTAAGTTACTCTATTTTACCACATAGGCATATGTCCATAAATAATGCATCTTATTGTTTGGAGTGTTTTAAATTTTGATATAAATGTTTCTATTATTGAATTTATCTTCCTACAACTCGCTGTTTCCATTAAACACACATGGTGAGATTTATTCACATGGATACACGTAGATACAGTTAATTCATTTTAACTATTGTACAGTATTCATTGTATAAATAAAACCAGCTTATCTCTCCAGTTCCCTACGAAGGGGCAGTTAATGCTACTTTCACTTTTTCATTTTTATAAACAGCGCTGCAATGAAAATCTTGGTGCATGACCCCTTGTGCACATGTGTGAGAGCTTTTTTAAGGAGTAAAGCAGAAATAGAATCTCAAAACTTCAGTGTATGTGCATTCCCATCATTACTATGAATTAAATATTATTTTCCAAAGTGGTTGTAACAATCTGCTCCTGCTAGCATTATCTTAGTTTTGTTACCCTACATGTTTATCATTATTTGGTGATAACAGACTTATTGTCCTTCTTAGCTCTTGGGATGAAATGGTTCAATGTGTATTCTCTATATCTCAGGGTAGTTGAATGCCTTTTCATATATTTTTGAAATCTTCCAGTTTCCCCTTCTTGCATTGCTTTTTCATATCCTTTGCCCATGTTCCATTGGGCTGTTTTTCTCTTCCTTAATCATATAGAGAAGTGTCTCTGCATTCTGAATACCATTCCATTGTCAACTCTATAAATGGAAACTATCGTCTCTCTTTGTGGGTTGCTGTTTTGCTCTGTTTGTGAAATAGTTTGTCATGAACAGGTTTTTAATGTAATGAAGCCAAATTTATCACTATTTCTTTGTTTTAATTTGTTGTTTAAGAAATCTCTCTTACCTGAAGTCAAAAAATGTTCTTCTACGTTCTTCCTTGAAGATGGGCAGGCTGGCACTCACCTGTATCCCAGCTACTCAGGAGGCTGAGGAAAAATCACTTGAGCACTGGCGTTCAGGGCTGCAGTGAACTGTGATCACACTACTGCACTCGAGCCGCGCCAACAGAGTGAGACCCTGTCTCTGAAAAAAAATAATAAATATTTTACATTCTTTCTTGAAAACTTTAAAGGTTTGCTTTCACATTTAGTGTTCAACCTGCTGCAGTTTACTTTTGTGCATCATATGAAGTCTAACATCTTCTCTCCATGGACAGCCAGTTGTGGTTGCCTTCTTTACTGACCAGCCCAACTTCTCCCCGTGGGTTTATGAAGCCACTCTGCCTTATGCGAAGTTCTCGCATAGAGATCTTTCTCTACATCTGCGTCAAGGCTCTGGATTCTTCTCCACTGATCCTATTTCAAGTTTTACCCCTAGCAGAGTGAGTCTCTTCTGTCCCTCCTCTTTCCTGCTCCTATACTTCATTCTTTATTTCTTTCTATAAAAAAAATTTTTAGGTCCTTCCCTGTCCTTTTACTTTGGTATAATACTTGGGTCATCTTATAAAGTCCTATAAAACTAAATTGTATATATTAATTAGAGAATTGCCATCCTAATACTGTCTTGCAAATCTTCTCTCCATGTACTTTACACTTCTTTTAGGTCCTTCAGTAGAATTTTATCATTATCTTCATAAAAATGTACTTTTTTGGTCAGATATCTCTTTAGGAACATTTACTACATTTTATGGGAGGTATAAAGATACATTGCTAATTTTGTATTTACTCTTGCCTCAAGGAATCATTTAGTTGTACTGATCTAGTACAACTACATCGTTGTACTATAGTTTGTAAGTCCTAAGTTTTTCTTTTTTTTTTTTTCAGTTTTTGGCCGCGGCTGGGTTTGAACCCACCATCTCCGGTATACGGGGCTGGCACCCTACTCCTTTGAGCTGCAGGCACCGCCCCATAAGTTTTTCTATATAGAAAATTATATCATCAAGAATAATGATTTTTTTTGCTTTCTTTTTTATCTTTTCACATCTAAATTTTTTTTAATTAATTTATTTGTCCTACTCCACTAGTTGATATTTACATTAAACGAAGCGCCACCATATGTAATGAAGTACAATATTTATTTATCTATTTTTTTTTTTTTGGAGACAGTCTCACTGTGTCAGTCTCAGTACAGTGCTATGGCATCACATGTCACAGCAAACTCAAACTCTAGTGCTTAAGCGATTCTCTTGCCTCAGCCTCTCAAGTAGCTGCGACTACAGGCACCCATCAGAACACCCAGCGATTTTTTGTTGTTGTTGTTGTTGTTGATTTTTTGTTTTTGTTGTTTAGCAGGCCCAGGCTGGGTTCGAACTCACTAGCCCCAGTGCATATGGCTGGCACCCTAACCACTGAGCTGTGGGCACTGAGCCAGAAGTACAATGTTTAAATGAAATGATGATAGCAAGCTTCATTTACAAGGGTTTTCGGTAGAGCTTCTATGGTTCCCCCATTAAGTATAATATTTGCTGCAAGTTTTTGGTTGGTATTCTATATCAGGTTAAGGAAGTTTCTTCCTCCTCCAATTTCAGTATAAATTTATGGGTTGCTTGGTTTTTCATCCTGCATGAGTACTCAGTTTTACCAAGTAATGTTCTGAATCTGTTGAGATAATTGCTTTTCATTTTCAATCTGTTCATGTGGTGAAAAAAAAATAATTTTGTCTAATGTCTAATTGTTCTGGCATTTCTAAGACAAGCCCCACTTTATCATGCTATATACATTAATACGTTGTTGGATTTGTTTAGTTAATATTTTATTTATGATTTTGCATCCTTCTCCCAGACAAAATTAGCTAGTAGTTTTCCTCTGTGGTACTGAAGTTCTGAAAGCTTCAGTTTCAGATTTTTATTAGCCACCTGGCAAAAGCTGTAGAGCATTTCCATTTTCCTATTCTCCAGAATAGAGTTTTTATGAAACAGTAATTGTAGCTTCCTTAAATTGTAGCACTTGCCAGTAAAGCCATGGAATCTGATGAATTTTACCTGGGTTTATTTGTAACTACTGATTAAATTTTTGTAATAGTTAAACAAAGCTATTCATCTTTTCTTTCCTCATTTTGGTCAATTTACTCATTTTTCTAGAATTTTATTTTTTTAACCAAAGCTTTTCAATCTATCCCCATGTAGTTTCCGGATACACACACATATCCAGTAGGCAAGTTTTTTATTCCCTGTTTTATGCCTTGTCGCTCATGTCTATGCTGCTTTTGCCAGTAGTCTTATTCAAATGTTCCTGTTTTGTCTTTTTAAAAATCTAATGTTTGGTTTTATTGACACTAATTATTGTTTCCTTTTTTTCTATTTCATTAATTTTCACTTTGTTTCCTTCATATTTTCTTTACTCTCTTTAGACAAATTGCATATTAATTTCTAGGGTTGGGGTTTTCCAAATAAAGCAGAGATTATAAAAGCAAACTCCAAATTCCAGCGGGGTGATGGCGAGGACTTGTGATTTCTGGGGGAGACAGCAGCCAGCTTTCTGTTCCCTCACCTTCTGCGTTTCCTTCTCTTCTCCACCTGTTGGCTGAGTCAATTGTTTTTAAGGCTGTCTTTTAACTTAAACTGAAAATGCTTAAGAGCCTTGGCTTTAATTTAAACAGCAGTCTCAGTTTTACTATCCTTTGTATTTCATTTATGATTTTACATCATTTTCACAAATGAAACAAGCTAGTCGTTTTCCTCTGTGGCATTGCAGTTCTGAACGCTTCACTTTCACATTTTTACTAAACTCATGGAACAAGTGTCAGAGAATTTCCTTTTTTCTATTCTCTACAAGAGTTTGTATAAGAAAGTAATTGTATCCTAAGCATGTAGCACTTGCTTGTACCACCTTTTAAGGCCACCTTTTAACTTAAACTGAAAATGCTGGTGGGTCTCGGCTGTAGGTGGCAATCACAGTGTTACCCCCCTTGCGAGCAGACCCCAGGTTATCTCCTCTCCTGACTCCATCTAGGTATGATAGCCCCAGCCTCTGGCTTCCCAGGGACCACCATGCTCCCCCCACCCCAGGCAAGATTAGCCTCCCTCAGTTGCCATTCAGATTCCCAGTTCACTCTTCAATTTTTAGACACAGGAGAATTCAGTTTCTTTCCTGGGGTCTCAGATATCCAGTAATTTTTGTCACTGTTGTCCTTGTTAGGTTTTCCCACTTTCTAGATATTTGTAGCAAAAGCATGTTTCCATTATCCTAGCTGATCATCTCCCTCCAACAGAAAGTTTTCAATGTAGATTTTAAGACAAGTGGATAATTTATCAATATTTTGATAAATTATATTTCTGTTCTTCTAGATTATATTGATAATTGTTGCCAAGTATATAACATGCAACATAGGGCCAAGGCATTTCACGTATATCATATTTAGTTCACATATCAACTGTTTTATAGATAAAGAACCAAAGGACTGAGCACGGGGTGGTGGGATGTTCTTAAATTATTTTGCCCAAAATCACAATTATTCAGTAGCAGACCTAATATGCAACTCACATAAGTCTGGCCCCAAAATAGATGTGACTGATTCCCAGACTCCCGGTTTTCCATCTCCTCTGGGGCTTGACATCTTCACTTCCCCATACGACCCTGCTAGGGCCGGGACGTCAGTGAATCCCCAAGGGCGGGAAGACTTCCATGTGGACTTTCACCTTACAGTGCCTCCAGGCTCTCTGTTCACCCACCCACAGCTAATAGATATGTTTTGAAAATGATGCTTCATAATTATAATTATTATTATTTAATGGGAGAGTTAAAGAAGGAGAAGCATGGATCCAACAACATCAGTTGGATCATTTTGGAAGGTGTACTCCAAGCATGCAAATTTATCTCAACCCTTCCCTGAGGATTGAGTGCAAAGCAGCTGGCTGATGCTTTTAAGCCTCTCACAGTTCGGCAGAGTGGCTCCTAATGCTGGCAGAGCTCCTGTGTCACCAGGATCTGCAGAGCGTGGCAAGCCAAATGAAAGAGGAAGTTTGCAATTAATTAAAAATAAATGAAAACAAAAATTTTCCCCCAGTGGCTTGCTTCTCATCTTGGTTGTAATCCACAGTCAACATGTGGAGGCCACGTGGGGCATTTACCAAATGGAAAAGGTATAGGACTGTGTCGAAGAGACCATGGACGGCCGCTCCGGACCACACTAATAATTCTTTTAAATCCTCTCATTCCACCTCGTCAGGAGACACAGCAGCATTTTAAATCTGACTGACCCATATAAATTACCTTTCTACTCATCCGGCTGTGAAATTAACAGTGTAGGAAGACAGGTCCTGTCAAGCTTGCTGTGCTGAGCTGCTGAGGGCTAAAGAATAAACAGGGGGTGGGGAAAGGAGACCTGAAGCCTGTGAGAAAGCAAGGAGCCTGAGGTCCCGACCAGCATAGTGGGCTCTGGCTGGGGCGTCTGCTGCTGCTGACCTGGGACCATGCACAAGCTGGGTGACACTATCTGCTGGGCTGAAATGCAGAGTGCTGTAAGCCCAAGACCCATCACAAAGGTGGTTGTGGGATAGACTGCAAGCCTACCAATCAGGGTAAGCCACTGGAATTTAAAAACAAACCCACAGATACTTTCCAATTTTAAAGATACCTAAAATCACTGGTATCCTAGAATAGGACCTTTAAACCTTCCTGGTCTTGGTTCCCTAAAATTTTAAATAATTCTATTACAATGACGATGACGACGATGACAATGATGATGAAGAAGCAGCAGCAGCAGCTACCTCTTAATGAAGCCAAATTAGCACATTTCTTAATCATCATACAATTTGGTGTTGTTTAAAGACATGGTTTGGAAGGGGTAGAAGCTCAAGCCCAGGAACCCCACAATTTCTCCCATAGCCTCACCCATCCCTACAATGACAGTATCAATAATTTATTTCCTCTCTTCCCTTATGTGACTTACAAGGCAGACATTCAGGATGATTTGGGCTTATCTCTTGTCCTGTAGCACAGATAGATGAGTGTCATCGTCAAATTTTTTCATATTAGGAGAAGACAACAGAGTAGGAAAACCACTTTGCTGCTCTCAACACACATCCATGCATATGCACGCAGACACACGTGCACAAATGCACGGGTACACACAGAAATCTAAGCCAAGGGCACCTTGAAACCTGTGCACTCTTTGAGCTGCACTCTATGTGGTTGGCCAGATGCTAGCAGGAAAGTGAGTAGGCAAGAACAGCTTTGACCGCACTATATGTCAGCAGACCCAGGAAGCACAAGCAAGACTATTGGCTGATTAATGCTCTTCATCAATATTATTGGTATGAAGGCTTATGTTTTATTTATTTATTTATTAACTCGTGTTTTTCACAAAAATATTTGGGATAGCTTTTATTATAACTCTTTTATAGGTAAGACTCTTTGACTTAGAGATGTTACATAATAGCAAATATCACAGTTTATAAGACAGAATTAGAATTTGAACCAAGATCTGACTCTAAAATACCATCATGACTTTCCACTCCATAATCCATTCAGACTCAGAAAGAAGAGAGACCGCTAACATTGATCAGGCACTAGAGTTCCTCCTTTTTTCTCTTTCCCCAAACCCCCTAATTTCTAAAAAAAAAAAAAAAAAAAAAAAAAAGAGTAGGGCGCTGGCCCCACATACTAGAGGTGGCAGGTTCAAACCCAGCCCCAGCCAAAAACGGCAAAAGAAAAAAAAAAGAAAGAAAGAAAGAAAACAAGAACAATCTAGAATGAATTTTCCTCCTCAGATTATTAAAAATGAAAAACCTGAGAGGTCATTGTCCATGCCCCTATTTCACACAGGGAAAACCCAAGGCTCAAAGAGCTGTTTGCAAATGGTCTCAGTCTTTAATGGCAGAGCCAGCATAAGAAAAAAAGGAATGTAAATTCCCAGCCCAGTGTTCTTAATTGTATACCAAAAAAAGAAATTATTTTCAAGATCAGGAAAGTGATTTCCACCTGTTTTAATGATTATCAACCAAAAAAACTCAAAAGAGACTTGGAAAATGACAAAGGTTTCTTTCCCTTACATATTCAGAGCATAAATTTATAGCTAGTGCGTTTCTCCCCCATGAAGGAGAAAATCAAGGCAATTAAATAAAATGGTGTTCTTTCACTTTCCTTCAAAGAAGAAGGTAGTATTTCAATGTCAATATATTTCTCTTTTCATCCTTACCACTCTGACAGGGAAAGTTTTGAATGAAGTCTGGGTTGTTAATTTTGCTTCAATTTTAACTTCCCTAGCATGTTAGCCTGTAGCATTTCTATTCTGGTAATTTGAGTTTTGGTAGTTAAATTGCACTCATATTCTGTAATTCATGAAATTAGATGCTAGAAGGAACACATTCGAGACGTGAAAAAGTCTCCAAAGGAGAAATTCATAATCTTCAAGCTAGAGGAAATTTGATTTGCAGGAAAGTCAAAATAAAAACATTATTTTTGAAAAAAAAGCAAGCAAAATAAATAAGAATGACTGAAGCAACTCTTTCTGTGTGGCTACATATGAATAAATACACAAACATTCATATTAGGAATTTAATCCTTCCTTGAAAATATAATTGAAATTGTTCCACCTGTATCTGAGGTTCTAGCCAAAGGATTAAAAATGACTTCTAGAAGTATTCTCTCTCCATTCCAAACCTATCTTTCTTTAATGGACTTTGGAAAGCTGGGGATAGGATTCTGCAAAATGCATTTCTCCTTTGCCAGTTGACTTGCTGTTAGGTTCTGCCTGTAGAGGGCACTAGACAGAGACTGAAACTGGAGAAGGGAAGAAGGCTAGCTTTCCTTCCTGTTGGAGACAGCCTCCTCAATTCTTCAGGCAATCTCAAAAAAAAAAGATATTACCCTCTCCTCGGGGATAAAACCACTAGGCAGGCAGCCAGCCACACTCATGGACTGAGCACAAGTTTAACAGAGGCTCTCCTTCAGATGCCATGGTGGCAGCACCAGCGACCACCAGTTGCCTGACTGCTAGCATCACAGCTCTTTCTTGAGCTAATGAAGTGTGGCAGCAGCTTAGCCCCCCTCCTCAAAAGTCTGAGGATGAGCTCCATGAAGCTCCTTCTTGGGCTCCAGCGGAATCAGAAGATGGCCAGTCCGCACCCCCTCCTCAGATGTCTGCATCCCAGCTCCACGAGACCCCTCTTCACACACTGGATTTTCATCCGGTCCCCAATCCTAGAGTAGTGGCCATTACCACTTTATTACCTCAGTATTTGCTTTTTCCTTTCTTCAATCCTCCCCACTCCTATTTAACCAATTCCCTCTATTAAGTTATCTTATAAAATACCTACTATGTCTTCTGTTTCCCTCGTTGTAGTCTGACAAAGAAATAAACATGAAAGAACATGTAGAGAAATGGGTGGAGTTGGGACTAATTCAAGTTGGGGGAAAACAAGGGAGTAGGGGAGGATTTGGATGCTCCCACTGAATGGACACAATGTAGGGTGTACTACACAATGTTTGGGTGGAGGATATAACTATAAGAAGGACTCTACCTAACAAATTCAAATATTATGACTTGGTTGTTTGTATCCTCATATTAACCTGAAATTTTTTTTTTAAAAAAAAGGTAAATTGGAATGAAAAAACACTAAAACAGAAAACTCATGACTATTCATTAGAATTTGATAAGAAAATGAGAGGAGGTATCAATAGCTCCCTTTTAATACAATTCTCTCTAGTTTTTGGAGGGTTGTCATGTTGCAGAGAACTTAACAATAGCACAGAGTCCCACAAGGGTAGAACTAAGCTCAAAACCCAACAAGATAGCAAAACAGAACTTCCTTTTCCATTAAGAAAGAACTTAATAGTCAATCAAATCCTTGATTAGGAGGGTCAATGGGTAGGATACTATAATGAATTTAAGACTTCCAAAATCCAAAGACTTAATGCTACTAGCCATGTTTGGAAATGAACTGTATTTGGGGACATTGTGTATGCTAAGCTTACTCATAATTGTCCACAAGTAGCCAGAGAACAATCTGATTGCCTGAAGGATCAAATTGATTGCCTAGAAATTGATCTTTAAGATGCCTGGAAAAAAAGATGGAAGTGATAATTGACTAAGGTAGTGGTCTCTTGTGAGATAACCAAAGGCAATGTGAAAGGCAAGGTATTATTTTTAAGAATGTAATAATGCAGAGTTGGAACATGCATTGTTTTCTCCTTTGTTAACCCATCATAGTTGAATTCTATCGGGGGTTAACTAGCTAATGTGCAATTTAAAAGATTCTACAGCCTCAAAACACAACACTTTAAAAATAATTGTAATATTCTAATAAAAGCTGCTCGAAGCTTACTTTGCTCAATATCACATTTGTTAAAACCTCCAATCAAGATTCTCCAAAGATAGCCAAAGGAAACTCAATCACTCCTTGAGATTACAGTAAAACAGAAAATTAAGAACGAAAACACAGAGACCAGATGTTTCTGTATGCTAATCTCTTTTCCCATTCCAATATGTTTTCTCCCCAAATCAATTCATTTACACTATATTCCAGCATTCTGAATCTGAACTTTTTTTAATTTCTATGGTACAAATTGGATGGGTTTTCTCTTCTTAGAAAAGAATGTTTTTATAGTATCCAAGTCATAAGAAATTTTCAAATAACAATAGCCTTCTACACCAAAAATATTATAGTTCAGACAAGGAAACGGGGAAAAAAAACATTTCATCCTGTTTTCATGCCCTCTTTTTCCTATTCCCTTAAAGTCTCTCTCTGAGTGCTGCCAGTCTCTGGAAGCCCTTCAGAATATGTACCTAGGATAAGACTTTTATTCAATTTTGAGAAGCATTTCTTTCTACTCCCTCAAAACCTCTTGGGAAGTTTCAGTTTCCATGTTCAGTCAGAAACCAATGGGAAAAAAGAAAAAAAAGAAAACTGAAAACAATACAAGAGAGATAAATTTGAACTCAAATCACAGAGTCTTAGGATAATGTTCTATGACATTTTATCCATATTCTTCATCCAATAAATATTTACAAATGCAAATGGCAAGACCCATTCCTAAGAACCAGCATTTTAATGTCATATATGTTATAAAGAGGTATCACAGCTTGTTGCATCCATTAGAAACAGATTCTTCCTCATCTGTGTAATTACAATGGCATAGGATGGTTCTTTGCAGTTGTTTGTTTAATAAAAAACAGGAATTTATATAACGGGCATTTGACTTTCTCTTAAGCATGTTCAGAGCACCCAGTCCTCATTTTGGAGACCTGCCATCAAGAACCTAAACAGGAACATAGCTGAGTGCAAAATAAGGGGATAGAATGAACACTGGCACAAATTCATTATAGACATGGATAACTATTTATATCTCTCTATTTAAGCAGAAATGGAAGATTGTGTGATTAGCCTATGAATTCAGTGCCAACCCTGAAACTGACCCACTGAAGAGCAATGATGTTTTCCCTGAAAGTTCTCACCAAAACTTTAGGCCACTAGGGCCACTCAATATTTTCTGGACACCTATGTGTTTATGAACCTAGAGTTGACGTCAGACAAGGATGCAGGCCAAATGTAATCACTGGGGTTTCTAATTTGATAGGGATGTGACAAAAAACAATGACATAGATAAACTTATTGTTATTAATGAGATTGTAACCAACAATGTAATTCTATCCTCACAATAATACTGAGCTGAGGTTCAGAAGGATCATGTTGACTTTCCAAAAATTCCTAGTGAGTGGCAAGTTTGAGGTGTGGACTCAAATCTATTCTCAATGTTAACTTTTTCCTATATAGACTCTGGCATGGCATCCCAAGCTTTGATTCTGGATTCTGCAGTATGCAATTAACTGTTTATCTTCATCTTTGAGAATTTTCTCATTCTTCATGACTTAATCCCAATCCTACTTCCTCCAATAAGTCTACTTAACCATGTTCTGTCCATTCTCTGAAGACTAAAACATATATTCCTTGCCTGGATTGGCAATTATCATGTGCATCTTATAACTTTCCTCATTAAGTATAACGTGTTTTACTGTTACATGTTTCATAGCTTCCAAAATGCCTAGCCACAAAGACATAGTAAAAAGTCAAAAATCCTTACTGATTGGCTCATTGTTTGACTGCAGATTTTATCCAAAATCATTTTAAATGTACTTTCCAAACTTTAACCCTTTTTGTAGTAGTGAGATCCTGGGTTTTTGTTTAGCCATTTTGACATTCCAATTTACCAGTTAGTTTTGCAAGATTATACCCTGGTTTGCCTATGTAGACTTAGCCTAGGGATGCTATTCAAAAATTTAAGATTATTACTTTGAGATGCCAACCAATCAGAATGGAGCAGGGTACCAGAGGGCATCTATGGCACTAAACATTAATCCCTTTAGTTGATGGTTCGCAGGGGGAAGGCTCAGGAATGTAAAAGGATGGCCAGGATGACAGGGAGAATTCGGAGCAGGGGGTAAAGCTTCCCCATCAAATACTTCTAATGGAAGTATGTCAATAGTTTAACAACTGATATAGCTATACTGGTAAAAACTCAGAATTATCAACTTTGGCCTGGCCCTGTAGTCTTCAAACAGCAATTGACAGGGAAAGTTAAGCAGTCACCAGACTTGGTCTGGAACAGACTAAGTCCCCCCGCTTTTGTGTGTAGGTGTTGTAAAAACAAATAGAATTTTCCATTTCTTCTCACCTGCCTGTGCAGCCAGGACTAACACATGCTTCAGAATTAATTGAATAAAAAACTAGCAAAACTTTACATTACCTAATGACATTTGGTTTTTAAATAGTAATATTTATCATTTCCTATGCTTTCATTGACCCTGCTAACCTTATTATCTATTCGTACTTATCCTTATACTAATGAAAATAGTTAAGAAGTTTCAAAACAGATACAATGTAGCAAAACTAAATGGATTTGACCAAGTGGCATGAATCAAATAAAGTAAAAGAAGCAAAGATGGAATTAAGAGTGGTATTAGTATACGAAATATAGGCTATAAAGTCTGATAAATTTGCAAAAAAAGACGAGTTATAGTTGTGGGCTGTAATCTATCTAGCAGATAAAATGCAGAGGGAAGCATCAGTTATAAAGTGCTCAGAATCCATGGAGATAAAAACAAACCCATCACTCAGAGAAACTCACGGATTCATTCTCCTGAGACAGCTATCAGTAATGAGAGTGTCTGCTTAAAATGGAATTCGTCTTCACAATTATTTTGTTTAATAGGAAACTTGGTGTTAAAATCTACTAAACCAAACCTTACTTTTGCAGGTTTTCTATTTAACTGAACTTAGCTTATTCAGGTCTCTCTTCTCATCTTTTATTGAGAGTTCCAACTATTCTCAATAAATAAGCCAGCCTTATGAGTTTGAATACTGGACTTAGAAGCCTAAGTAAAATCATCACATTAGAAATCTTTATTTCCTCTAAACTGTCAAAACATGAATGAAATAGACATGGATTTATAAACATGTCTTGGGCCCTTGGACCCCCTAACAGTCAAAAGTCAAAATGTCAAGGAAAAACTCAGACTTGTAAACGTGCTTTGGCACTGAAAGCCTCAGACCTGGAATCCCATTTTGAACAGTTACTAGGAGGCGCATTTAATTTGAAATTCAATTTATGTACCTCTTGAGTCTAAGCAACTCCACTACAAGAGAGAGCCTTTTAGAGTATCCATTTGGGATATGTTCCTTTGTGTTTCGGGGGCGGGGGGGTGGGGACAAGAGACATGTTTTAGAACTTTTTAATGATAGATTGATGTAATTGGCTTTAGTGATTCAGAGGTAGCCTTCATTTCTGAGGCATTTATGGAAAATGCATATTAAACAGCAAAGAGTCCCTCTCTCCCTCTGTGTCCCAAGAGGCTTCACAGAGGAAACTGGACAGTGTGACTTCTTTCAGTAATTCCATCCTGCTCTCTTTTTTCATTCAATGTATTAAACCAGGGACCCACCAGGAACAGGAAGAGGGGCAGGTGTAACAGGTATGGTTTTATAGAACCACCATCATTGTTGCCCCAGAGAGGTCACTGTCTGGGAACCAAGGGTCAGTGACTCATATGGTGTTGCCCAGAAGACATGCAATGAATGTAAGGCCATGGTGGTAGGACTGAGACCAAAATGTATGTCACTTGATCATCTTGATAGTGACTTGCCATATTATTGAACCATCTGTGGCTTGGTAGATTTTTTATAAAAACTTTCATAAAATATAATAAATTTGAATTCAGTATAGTTTCAACTTTTCCTAAAATTCAGAATGTATGATTAATATTACTTTAATTGTTCTGAAAATTCAGAGGACTTGAGGAGCTATATAAAATAAATTGGTTTAATGAACTCAGTTAACTTATCTGAGTCACTAATCTTATTTCTTTTAATAAACCCATGAACAAAACTCCCCTGACTCATTAATCCTGAAATCAGAAGTTAATTCTAAAGGGGAAAGCACATAATATACTTAAAATATTGAACACTTTTACATAGTATCCATTAGGTAATTTTTTATCCCTCACCTCCCTCTCATTAGCAGCTTTGAGACTTGACTTTAGTATTTAGCTTTTTATGCTAATTCTTACTTTGGTTCCAAGGTTTTGGGCAGAAATTTCTCATTTGCAACACCTACCAGAAGAATGTGATTCCTCACTTGTCTGTTATCACCAATTCATCCATGTCACTCATTTCAGCTCCTAAGAAAGTAGTTGAATTTTTCATCCACACCTCTCGTAATAGTAAAAAATGAACATATAGAAAGGCATAAGACAAACATGGAGGATGATGTGTTTTCCTCAAGCTTGAAACAGAATAATAAATGTGTAATTATGCAATGAGTTTCCATACTGTTGTTGATGGCACACACTGCTATTGACTGAATTGTCCCCCCTCCAAAAAAAATTGATGAAGTCTTAATCCCCAATATGATGGTATTTGGAGATGAGTCCTTTTGGAGGTAATTAGGGTTCTAGGAGGTCATGAAGATGGGACGCTCAAGAAGGAATTAGTGACTTTGTAAAAAGAGCAAGAGAGAAGTATCCCCATCTGCTATATGAGGACACAGAAAGAAAATAGCTGTCCGGAAACCAGGAAGACGGCCCTCGTCGGGAACTGAATCTGCTGGCTCCTTCATTGCAGCCTCCAGGACCGTAAGAAAATAACCGTCTGTTGTTTAAACCATCAGTCTGTGGAATTTTGTTATAATGGCTGCCCATACAGACTAATAAATATATCAAAAGTTTGACTTTAAAGTAAGACTGCATGTTGGACTTTTAACAGTCAGCAAAAGTTTTCCGGTCCTTTCCCTTAGTAACCCTTACCATGACCACACATGACACAGCAATGTTCTCACCTTCTCTGTGTGAAGAAATTTGACATAAGTAGGGCTGTTAAAACAGCATGATAGTATGCCAGGCTAACCACTGAGTCAAACCCAGACCTCCACTTCAACTTGAAATTCCCAGCTTATCTTTCAGGCCTACCCAAACTTGTCTTCTGTGAGCCTGATTTCGGGAAAACATATTAAATGCGAAGAAATCAAGGATATAAACTATATTGTCTCCAATTGACCTCATACATTCTTCTATCAAACTTCTTGTAACATTACATGAAATTTTTACACATAAAATTACCTTTCCTTGGCCAGAGACCAGGTCTTATTTCTTTTTTTTTTTTTTTTTTCTTAGTACCTAGCATGGAGGCTGACACAAAGTGGAACCTTCACAATTGTTTGGTGAATGAATAAAGAATTGAATGAGACTGAACTCACATATAAATGCAACACAACAAAATGACTAAAGTGCAGACTTCGGAGTCAGGCAACATAGATTCGAATCCTGATGGTGTTACTTCCTAGACGGGTAATCTCAACTTCACTAAAATGTTTTCATCTGTAAAACAGGAGTAATAGTACCTCATTCAATCAAGGCAAAATAAGGTAATATAGATAAAGGACCGAACACAGTATCTGGTATAAAAGACGATACCACCATGAGTTGCCTGATCTCTGTAACTATCTATGATGCCTTAGCACATCTTTCTGTCTGCTGACCCTCACTTCTAATGGGGGAAAGAGATAATCGTAAGGCTTTTATCTTAGAGGGTTTTTAAGGGAATTGAATCAAAAAAACACAATGGATTTGAAAATACCACGCAAGTGCTAGGCAAGATTATTATTATTTCACTGCCCAGAAAAGTAATCTCTTTGAAAAGCAATTGTGATAATGCAGAAGGAGTGTAAGAGTTGGATTTGAATTTTGAGAACCAGATTCTCAATTCTGATTCAACCCTCATAACCCTGAGCAAGGCACTTAACTTCCCTGGGCCTCAGTCATTTTGTCTATAAAATAGAGTGAGTGGTAGCCTAGATAATTTTTCAAATGCATTCTGTGTCTCTAAAATCTAATCATTTAGATAGGTCTGCATTTTTATGGCTTGCCTAATATATGGCTATAAAACATTGCCATCTCTCTCAGAGGGAGATGAGTAACCAACAGATCTTTCAGAGATGAGCAAGCAGAAATGTTCTGTGACTAGTCTACTTAGTCAAGCCAAAGTAGGGTTGGAGGGCACACATTAATATAAAGATATACTTATGCCCTATTCCAGAAAATACTTTTACACTGAGTTTCAGTTGTTGACTCTATAATTCAACAAGTTGCTACCCATGTGTAGAAATACAATAGACATATTAAAATGATAAGGTAGAAAATGTTTAGGTAGGTCAAAAGATATTGATGAAAAATGAGGTTACAAAAGAAACATATATAACCAGTATAGATTCTCTCTCTCTCTCTCTCTCTCTCTCTCTCATCAGTGATATTGAAAGTCTCTTGGGATGAAAAGATGAGGATAGGAGAGGGGGATAAAGTAGGGAACTGAAAGTAAATTAAAAGCTTTAAGGAACAGGCTAAGGGATTGAGTTAATTATCTCTATGTCGCAAGATTCCCAGACACTTCAGATTGTATGCCTTGCTTGGAACTATAAAAACGATGCTATTGTTTGCTCACCAATTTGAGAGAAAATTAAATGAGAAAACTTGCATGACGTATCTAACTCAGGGTCTATCCACACAGGGTGTGGAAGAAATGCTAGTTCCCTTTCACTCTGTAAGTGAGTCTCTACTTTGTAAAGGGCAAGAAAAATGTAACCTAGTCCCGCTTCTCAAAATGGCCTCCTAAAAAACCCATCCTAAATAAAACTCTTTCTGTCATGATTTGCTGCTAGTCAGTGCCCTCCAGTTTTTACAGGCTGAGACACAATACTTTTTCACTTCATTGTGATCTTCCTTCATTTTAGTTTACACATTACTACCGGGGTTTATTTTGCATAAAATACATGAACACAAACCACATTTTAGCTGTACCTCCAGCAGAGTTGGATTATATGTTTATTCTGGAATCTGCTTTTTCATCAATGTCTTTTTATGTCATCATTTTTGGGGGGCCACTGACAGTCAGTTTTTATTGCTAAACTCTGCTCATGTCTGACACCTTTCTCACCCTACTCCTGCCCCATAGGTACACTTACTTCTACACTCTTTTCTCACCTGATGTCTTATTAACATAGAACAAAAGGAGTATTTCAGAGATAAAGTGAATTAAAACTAAAGGGCTTGGTGGATCATTTAATTATTCATAAAAAATATGAGAAATCTTTGGTTAATTCCCTTGTCTTAATTTATTTTATTTAACCAAAGTATTGAGTTTCTATTTCTCCTCCAGGAAACTATTACTTCTTCTGCCAAGGTCACAGCTAATCATTTCTGATGACCTCATATTTCATTTTCCATCACCATCTCATACAGTAATAGTAACAGGACGCATGTAACAGTGAAATCAGATACAGTTGCAATTTGCATACTCTAAAATATTAAGATCTGGGCTTTTCTAACATCTAGCTCTCTTAGAAATATGTATCAACACAGTCAACAAATTAGCTCACAGGAGCAAATCACCCACACTACCTTAGATGAGAGAAGTAGAGAGGGATGTGGGGAGGAGAAGCAAGGATTGGAGAGATTTGTTTACTTGCTATAGAATCCTGCCAGTTCCCTACGGTACCTACACATCAAAGATAGTATGCTGAACTTTACTCTCAGCTAAAGAAAAACAAATTAAGATAATTACAAAGCAGTGGTTCTAAAGCTGTAGAGTGTTTAAGAACTGCCTTGAAGGCTTGTTCAACATGGAGATTTCCAGATCCTACCTCAAGACACTTTTTAAGCAAATCTGCAAGTAACCTAGGTTTATAACATTTTTAACAAGCATCCCAAGGGATTCTGATGCAGAACTTTCACATTCCACATGTTGCTTAATTGATGGTCCAGAAACAGGATCATGTCTGGTAAGTTAGCAAAACTAGTAAAAATCACAAAACCCAAAGTTTGTGGAAATGTGAAGAAATAGGAATATGACTAATTGCACTATTAGTGCCTTATCTATAGATTTGTTATACATTAGAGAACAATGCAAAGCAGAAGTTACTAAAAGAACTAGAGACTTCTGCCTCATTAGTTTGGCGGCAAGGAATCATAGCCCAAAGAAATAGCCTTGAATATTTATTTTCAAGTTAAATTTAAAGACAGTGAAGTACTACTTATAATCCATAAATATCAAGCAACAAAAATTATCAACAACAGGGCAGTTTACTTAACAAACGTTTATTTAGCACTTATTGTGAGAAATATAGGATTAAGCTCTTCCAGAATCTTACTATTTAATCCTCATTCTAAGAAAAAGTTACGATGCCAAAGCAAATAAGATTTGTTATCATGTAAGTTTTTAAGTCACACACGTGTGGGTTGTGATGATTTGTGAGGTAAATGAAATAATATAAGATGAAAACAAGAAAAAAATTAGTAACAACCTAATTACAAATTTTTGATAGAGATGTAGGAATTTTCAAAGATTATCAGAGGGATCAATGCTATATGCTTGTATTAGATTTTCTTAATTATTTTGTCTCATCATTGTTTAGGAGTATACAGTTCTAAGGAAGACAAGGAGCAAAGTACATTTCTATATGTTGGCAATACAAAGATGGGAGGATGGAAAATTTAAAAAAAACCAATGCACTCCAATAAATAAATTTTATTCGGTCTAAGATTAAGGTTTGAAATTCTGAATAATTCTAAGGGATTTTTTTGAAACTAAGAAATATTTTCCAAGGGGTTTAGGTAAATTTAAAAGTCAAAGAAACAGTGACTCTCACTGCTTTGCCCTTAGTTTTCTTTGGTCAGTTTTGGCTAGCAAACACTTGCCAAGTTTCCCTTTCCAGACTCTATCTCCTAGACTCCCTTCTCTCAGTAATGAATCATCATTTTTGTTATTCCCTTATAGTCCGTCAAAGAAAAGATACAAGGATAGCTGGAAAGAGAGCCCCTATGATGGCCCAGATCCCAAAATTGCATTCTATGTGAGATCAATCTTTCAGTGAGATTTTTTTTTACGTTATTTTGAATTGGTACATTGTCAGAGAGGCTTGACATTCTTGATAATTTGTTTTAATCTGAGATATATGTGTATATACACACACACATAGATATGTAAAAATCTGTGCTAATATCAAAATCCCCAGGAAGACAAGTTATTTCCAGTTTATTGACATTTAGCTACTTGGAGGAAAACTGGCACATTCATTCCAAAATAATTAATTTTTGCTGAAAACACTCCGAGGTCGTTTTTCCCAAAGCAGCCTGTAGCCATGTGCAGCACAGTAAGGGCATACTCCATTGGACACCATCATTGCTTTCCCATCTGGCAACAGGTGGCCATTAATATGAAATGCTAAACTAATGCTGAGATGAAATCCACCCATAATCAGTGATTTTGGAGAGAGCAGAAGTGTTTGAAAGTCTGAAAACTGCTCATTTCTCTCAGCCCACAAGCCATTATTCCAAAGTTTTCATCAAGAGCAAATGAGCCATCAACATCAACCTATAAGCAAGTGATTTCTAAACTTTTTGCTTTTGTAGAAATAAATTCACTTGAAAAAGTATAGAATTAGAATCCTTTGACTGAAAGCAGGGTAAGCACTGTGATAGTCCATGACCACCATACTAGGACCCCAGTAGGCTTTCTTTTTTTTTTTTTTTTTTTTTTGAGATGGAGCCTCAAGCTGTCCCCCTAGGTAGAGCGCCATGGCATCACGCTCACAGCAACCTCCAACTCCTGGGCTCAAGCGAGTCTCCTGCCTCAGCCTCCCAAATAGCTGGGACTACAGGCGCCCGCCACAGCGCCTGGCCATTTTTTGGTTGCAGCCGTCATTGTTGTTTGGCGGGCCAGGGCTGGGGATTCGAAACCGCCACCTTAGGTGTATATGGCTGGCGCCTTTGCCACTTGAGCCACAGGCGCCCAGCCCCAGCAGGCTTTCTATGGGGTACATTTTCTCAACTACTCTTCCAAAGAGACTTTTTGATTACACTGGGCTTAATGGAAATTAGACAGAGTAGTTCACACCCTCCACTGGCCATGATGAAGAGGCCTTGATCAACTGTGGCTTCAGCCTGGACACTTATTAGTCCACTTATCCAGCACGACTCAAGTTCAAAATAGCTTGGGGCATTAGTCAACCAAAGGTTATTTGAAATAACTTAGATCTACTCTTTTGTTGAATTCTACTTTAATGTTAAGCCCTTGCTTTTATCAATGTTCCTTATCCACGCAATAAACAGCTTTATAAGAAAAACCCAATATTTTCTAAAATTTCTAACAAAAATTCTGAGCACTGTGTGTAAATGTGAGTTATATAAAAACCCTCACAGAGACATCCTTTTGGCAATCTTGAGAAACTGAAATGCTTATTCATACCATATTAGGAGATTAGGTAACCTACAGTGATTTCCTGGTAACCTTGATTGCCAGAAAGGTTTTGTCTCTTCTAGCCCATTTTCCTACATCACTCATTGATTTACTCTTCCCTTAAAGGTTTTATTGTATAACTCTTCAAATTACTTTGGTGATAATTAAGATATGAGTAAAACATGTACGTAACTGATACTCTTAAATATGCTGTTTTCATGAAAAACAAGTAGCTTAAGGAGAGAAAATTTAGATAACTTTTATAGATACTTGATGAGTTGCGCTTTTAATGTTTTGGTTTCAAGTATTCAATGAGAGTGTATGTTTGAAGCATTTGTGAAAAACCTCAGTTCACCTTCTGATTCTCATTGTTACCTGGAAATATTCTACATTAGTCATGAAGATTATATAAGCAATTGGTTCCACATGAAAGAACTCTTCTTCTGATAATTTCAATACCAACATCAAGGACACAGGTGGGTTGGACTCCTCCCTCAGATTGCCACCTCATTGGCTTCATTCACTGAGACAACCTGATCTCATTTTGCGACTGGTGCATGATGATGTTTTCCCACTTTCATAATTTTGGGTAATAAGAACTCTAATAGGTAATATCCAGTTTTAATAACCACCTAAGAAGCAGACATCAAATGTATATTCAAAGGAAGACTTTTTACCCTTAATGGTGTTTTTATAAAACTATGCCAGTAAAGGCGATTCTAAAATTGAAGTTTTATAAACATTCCAAGCAAAGTAGAATCATTAGATTTAAGTAGCAAACCTCTCAAGTTGACATACAAGTAGTCATACTTTCCAATACCTCATGTAGACCTGATGTGGTGGTGCACACCTGTATTCGCAGAACTTTGAGAGGATGAGGTGGGAGGATAACTTGAGGCCAGGAGTTTGAGAACTGCCTGAGCAACTCTGTGAGAACTTGTCTTTACAAAAAAAAAAAAAAAAAGTTTTAAATTAGCTTAGTGTGGTGGTGAAAGCCTCTACTTCCAGCTACTCAGGAGGCTGAGGCAGGAGGATCACTTGAGCTCAGGAATTTGAGGCTGCAGTGAGCTATAATGATAACATTGCCCTCCAGCCTGAGGAACAGAAGGAGACCCCGTCTCAAAAAAAAAAAGTCATGTTCATTTGGAAATCTAATCCAAATTTGTTTTTTAAAGAAGTCTCAGTGCCTTAGAGGGACTTTGTATAGTAAACCTAAGTTCAGAAACGAGATTCCTAAATTTAAGAACAGTCAGTCGTATGCGTTTGCATGCCACATTAACACTACAGCCAACCACATGTATATTTGACTTGTATAGCAAATAAAACTTGGATAAAACTTGAGAGAAACTTGTGAGATGCCTGTACCACTTTAGTTGGAATTATAAAGAACAAATGTTCTCTGAGCCTGCAGAACAATATATTCAGTGAATCCTAATATGAAAAACATTCCACCTTCCCCTTATAGAATGTGCTGTGCAGATCTGGTTTGTTAAATTGATGTTCTTGAGTTTCACTATGTCTCCTGGAAGCAAATGAGCTTGTTGTCTCTTCTCATGAAGATGCCTACTGCTCATTTATATTATGTTTGTCTCAAGTTTGAGAACTTTGCCAAGATCACAAGCTGCTAGAGCAAATTCTTTTTTTTTTTAATATTCTTATTTCTCAACCAAATCCTTAACTGTCAAAAATATTAAAACAAAGATAATCTCTGACTGGCACTTTTGTGAAAATTACAGAGTCCTCAATGATTTCGGATGTGACTGGTCCCAACTGCTGATAGAAACTCGGATAACACAATTTGAACAGCTAATCTAGTGAGACTTTCTAAAAATATTAATAATAAGTTCCAAGTGATTTAATTTCTCTACATGAGTATAACGCAAGCTCACTGACTCCGTGCGTCATAGGGCTCTGGTTGCTAGGAAATCCGTGAATAGAACTTAATATGCATTCAGCAACAGGCTGCAGGCACCATTTATCTCCATGGATGCTTCCTCAATTGCCTTTAAAATGACATTAAGATAACTTTGAAGCTTTAGAGACAAGCCAGAGTTAGCGAACACAAAGGAAACAGTCCATTTTTGGACAACCATTTGCACTTCCTGCACGGCCCTTTGAAGTCCGCACTTCTTGGACTGTGCATATTTTAACACATTTTCTATGTAGGTAGGGATTAAGCAGCTATGGCCATATTGTGAGGGGAAGATAAGGAACAAAGCATGTCGCAAAAGTATGACCTTTGGAGACAGATATATCAAAGACCAAATTCCAGGTCACCTCACAGAAGGCTTATAAGCATCAAACACACAACACATAACACCTGCACAACTGATACTATAACAATAATAGGAGTAGTTGAAATAAAAGCAGTAGGATTCATAGAATACTAGCAGTCAAAGTAGAAAATTAATTATTGCAACTAGTACTAGTACCACTATATTTCTACAATTCATATTACTGAAAATAAACATGGAAGAGAGGAAATCTTTAGCTGTAAAGCCTTACATCTATTATTATGACCTAAAAGTAAATTAAAAGAGCTGTACTTCTAATGGAACAGTTTGAAACTAAAGGAGTCAGTTTCTCTAAATTTTACTAAATATAGTCTTATTGTCAGTATTGCCCTGGGGAACAGAGGCTATGGATAATGGTGCCCCCCACTGGTAGGACAACTTATTGGTGATCTGATTTGTGTTTTGCTTCTACTATGAAAGCTGTGTTTCCTGATTCGCATTAGGAAGAATTCCTTGGTTTTACACCAGAATCATCTTTATGACAGAAATAAAAAGGACTTAAAACTGTTAGGCATCTCTTTCTTCTTTCATCAATTGGTCCAGAAAACATTTTAGAGGACTTACCTGTTAATCAATTTGAAAGGACTGTATAGGTGACCTTCCATACAGCCAGTTGATAGGAAGAATAGGAGAACATAAACAATCTTTATGATTTAGTAGAGTAAAATTCTTTAATATTTTGCTAGTCAAACTTGAACCTCATGCATCCATTTCTACACTATAGAAAAATCACCTCACTCTCAGGAAAGTTGTAGACTTGTATTCTTTTTCTTTGTCCTGAACAAATATAACCTCTTCCAAACCCCAGGTAAAGACTCACTTAATTTGAATTCATGGAAATGAACACTTCTTCTCTCAAAGGTCCCCAGCTGATGATGCCACGGCAGAATTGCCTCATATACACAACTGAAAGGATTTCCCCCAATTCTTATATTTCTCTACTGGAAAGTTCCTTCTGTACTTGGCAAAGCAGAACATTAAAAAATATCTTGGACATGCTTGGTTCACGTGAGAGAAGCCTTTCTTAAGGAACAGTAGAGTAGGGAGTGCCCGAGGATAACTCTGGGGACACTTGGGGACACTGAAGTGTGCCTCCTTTCTTCCTTTCTGTGCTGCTCTGTGCACATTCAGTGCCATGTCCAGGCCCCACTTCCACACTCATCCCTGGGACACCGAGTATTTACACACTCAAGTGACTCTGCTAGTCATGCCTTTCTTAGCAGTGTTCTGTCAAAAACACTGGCCCCATTCCCCATCTTGTGCCACTTTTGGACTAGGCTGGATAGTTTATTAATAATAAGCTATTATATTTTATAACTAAGATATTAAAGTTTGATTATTATTGCATTGATTCAAAAATAGTTGTAGGGAAGCAGAGGGCACAGTGGAGGGGGAACTGGCTCAAATTAAAGAAAGCCAAAATTCTAAACGTTTCTTCTTGGGGGTAGGTGGGGGAAGGACCGCAGACTTCTCCCACTTTGAGGAATGCCAAAGAAGTCTAGATAGCTGAGAAGTAAGGCAAGTAGAATGCATACAGCACAGCTGGGGCTTCATTTGGTAACCACGGGGGAGAAGAGCTGCAGCATTGGAGTTGTGGCACAGGAAAAATATCCAGGAGCAGAACAGAATCCATTGTACTTGGGAAAATGAAAGTAGAAATACAAGCTTACTCTGCATCTGTCCTCTCCATCTGGCTCAAGGAAAGTGTGCAAGGATGAGCCAGCCAGCGGCTATGGGACATCAGAGAACTGTGCTGTCTGTCAGGGCACCCACCTGCTGCTGCTGCTGCTGCCATCTCCACTGTCCCACACAAATTTTTACCTAGTGTATCCTCAGAAAGTAGAGCCTCTGTTATGAAGCACATCAAAAATACCTGTGAGCAGTCCCAGGAGAGACCCAGGGAGCGTAGCAATGCCAGCTCCAAAGCAGCAGCTGCGGTCTGGCTATTGACTACTTTTCATTGTCAGTGACAGAACTGGACTTTAACAAATGAAAGAAAAGACCAAATGGAAAGCAAATAGACCTAAGCAAAGTACAGAAGAGGGAACTGAGTCACAGAGACATTAGCACGCTTGTCCCCCGGTCACACACTGGCAAAAGCCATCCATGCAGCCATTGTCCTCTGGCTTCCCCTTTGCCACCATCTTCAAGTCTCCACCAGGGGCTTCCTGCCATCGAGTTGTGCTCTTCCAGTGACAAAGTTCCCAAGGCCGCTCTACGATAGAAACTCCCACCTGGAGGGAGAACGCAGCAGCTAGGGCCACAAGGGGAGCCCAGCAGTGTCTCAGTCACAGCGAGGATTTTTCTGATAATCATGAAATTTCTGCAACTCCTGGTTTAACTTACGCTAACTTACACTAAAATCACCCACTAGTTATTTCAACATTGAAAACCAGTAAGCTTGGGCGGCGTCTGTGGCTCAAGGAGTAGGTGGTGGGTTCAAGCCTAGCCCTGGCCAAAACTGCAAAAAAAAGAAAGAAAGAAAGAAAACCAGTAAGCTTTCTGATCTGTCTGTCAGAACTCTCCCTGAGTGGCCATCGGTTGTTAGAAATGATAGAGGTCACAGGTCAGCTGAGTCTTGTGCGAGGCCCATGAAACAGGAGTGCGCTTGTCAGACCCACTCTGAAAAAAAAGTATTGGCTTCCAATTTCCCCATTGAAAATGTGGATTTTTCAGACATATCCCTTCTCTTTCGAGAGAGTGTGATAAGTCAGGGAGTTATGTTTGCTTGTTCTTATTTTCCACCCTCTGCAGAGAGAAGAGCATGAAGCATATCAAAGAAGTATGAAGGGTATCAAAGAAGATTTGACTTAAACAGCGTTTGCTAGTTCAAGGGTGGCAACTTCTGCTTCAATACATTTAGAAGTATTCACATGTTATATTGATCCAGGAAATAAAAAATCACTAGTGACATCTAGACAGCTGGTTTTTTAAAAAGTGGCTTGGCTTGAAAAATTTCAATTTGAACAGGAAATTGTAAAGCAGTGGAGTGAAATAGCGCCGAGAAAGGACTGGGTTTGGTCCCGGCTCTGGCCTCCGCTCGCTGGGTGGCCGTCTGGCGGGCATGCAGCTGTGCCAAGCTTCAATTCTTCATCTGAGAAATGAGAAAATTAAACCTGCCTGTACAACTTTTGGAGATAGTCGATGTATGCTACAGACAAGAAAACTGACTTTCAGAAAGTTCCCCGAACTGCCAAGTTCACACTAGTAAGAGGAAGAGCCAAAATTCTAACCCACCTATGCTTGCTCCAAAGACGACACAACTGCACTAGTGATTTTCAACCTGTGCTCTCCGGTGACCTGGAAGGTTTAGGTAGGTGAGAATAGGTAGTAATGAGCAGAGACCCAGAACCTTCTATTTTAACTTTGATAAGAGCAGCTCCACAATTATCACTTGTACCTATTGAGTTTCCACATACGGTTTTGTTCAAGAAATTATTCCCTAGATAAAAAAAAAATACCTTGAAAACCTCTCTTACACCAGGCTTCCCTCTGACATGTGCCTTTAGTTTCCAGAGCGGGGTTATGCCCATGGAAACATCCTGTATCTGCGCGGGTCGGCAGCCAGTGGCCAGCACTTACAGTGGGGCTAGTGTTTGAGCAAATACATTTTTAATTGTATTAATTTCAATTTAAATGGCCATATGTGGCGCCTGGCTACCACATCAGACCATGCAGTAATTCACACCATATAGATGAGGAAGGGAGGACTAGGGTTAGCCAAAATTAAGCCACGATGATGACAAAACTTTCATTTTAAGGTTAAACTCCATTTGGTGAGACCAACATGAAGCCCAAGTACTTTCACTTTATTATTATTTTTTTTTTACTTTCACTTTAAATATTAAATAAGCAGGTAATGTAGCTGTTGTCACTGCTTGGGTTTTCTTATTGTTATTCTTTTTGCCAAAGAAGATGAAATGATTTGTCTATTTCTATGTGCAGGTGAGAGAGAGAGAATTGAGGGTATCCGTGTTCTCCAGGCAGTTTCCTACACTGAAACATGAACTCTGTTTTTCTGCATATATTATTTTACGTTCTCTTTGTTATTTATAAATGGGCCATTCTCTAACGTAGTAGTATTTGTTCTTCCGATAGACTAATGGGAAGACTGATTTCAACCTGTTCCTCTCGGGGTTTTGTTGTTGTTGTTGTTGTTGTTGTTGTTTGACTGTTTTTGTTTCCGTTTTTTATTAAAAGCAGACTCACTTCTCCTGCACTGTGTCCCTCCCCCACCTCTCCTGGGGAAGGTGCAGGCACCGTAGGTTTTATTTTTTGCTGGTGATACGACCCTACCCCAAAAAGAGAAGGGCTTGAGGCAAGGAGCAGGCCAGAGAGCAGTCCCCAGGCAGGGCACAGTCTGCATAAGTGAGAAAGTGTCCCCGTCAAATGTCTTTCTCTCGTGGATTATTGTTACAGCTGTGTTCTTTCCCAGCAGCTGAATAAACACAAAATCAGATTTCATTTTCTCACTTGATTCCAAAGAAACCAGTGCATTCATAGTTTTTTCTCCCCCCGAAGGCGCACCCTTCCCCACTCCCCCCATATCTCAGTGAATCAGACCACCTGACAGCAGAGGCAGGAAAAATCATTTCTCACATTGTCATCCAATGAATGCCTGAACAATGCACCGTTAAACAAAATCTGAGTCTCGCAGTTTCAAAACGTCAGTACCTTTTCTCCAAGCAATTCCATACTGGGTCTGTATTAATCCATTCAGACACGCTAGGCGTAGACATTAAAATACAAATAGTCTGAACCAGATTATTCTCTCTATTAGAATAAAAAGGGGTCAATGGATCGAACCCAGAATATATTAATATGATGTAGCACCCAGGCAGCAGTAAGCCCCGCTAAGGAAGAATTCTTTCAGGATACGGCTTACTTAGTTTCACCCACCAGAATCTTGACTGCGATCATTGTGTAGGGTCTGCCAAACTCAGGGGATTTATATTGTTTCTCTCATTCACTGATGTTTAGAGTTAATGTAAGATTCCTCCTATATGCAGGCATTCTGACAGGCCTTGGAGGTGACAGTGAACAAAACACGTCTTTGTTCTCACAAGCTGAGATTTAATAAACAATTAAATAACTGAGGTCATTTGTAGTTTTTTAGCAATAAGAGCTAGGAAGGAAACGGGGGTGCTGAAAGGGGCAGAGCTACATTGGGATGAGTGTTCTAACAAGGGCTTTCTGAGGCAGGGATGCCACGCCATGGGACCAAGCCATGTGGTTTGCTGAGTGAGGACAGTCCACAAAGTTTCAGCAAATACACAGAAGCAGAGATGAGACCATTGTAATGAAGGAAATGTAACAATGAGGAGGGGGTGAGCCCCTGCCCAGCAGAAGCAGCCCAGGTGGCAAGAACAGGATGCTCCCGGATCCTGAGGCCCCCGGGAGGGAGAGGGATCCTCTGCACCGTGCCCGGAGCAAGCTGGACAGTTCTACAAGCAGGAGTAGCAAATGCTGGAGGACTTCATGAAAATGACCAGAGGGTTTTCTGGGATGACAGAGCCAGAACTCTGAGAGAGATCAAATCATCCGATGAGGCAGGGGAAACCCAGTCCACGTGGCTAAGGAGGGAGTTCTGGATGGTTCAGTTGTGCTCCTGTGAGTCCAGCCACACCCGCAGCCATGCCAACCTCCCAGGAGCCTCATCTTTTGCACCTGCTCACTGGACAATCCCTCAGTTCCCAGCCTTCTTCATTCAGCCACTTGTTTTTCTGAAATGAGCTTCTCCAAAGACCCACAGCCTCCTCCCTTCCTTGTATTCTTCAGGTCTCTGCTCAAATCTCACATATGAGAGGGGATTTCTCTGACTATAAGCCTAGAATTGCATAGCTATCTCTCCCCGCCCCCCTTTTTCTCTCCCTCCCTCCCTCTCTCTTTTCTTTCTCTCTCTTTTCTTTCTCTCTCTCTCCCCCTCTCCTCTCCTTTCTCTCTCCCCCTCTCTTCTTTCTCTCTCCCCCTCTCTCCTTTCTTTCCCTCCTCCTCTCTTTTCTCTCTCACTCCCACTCCTCTCTCTCCCACCCTGTCTCTCTTTTTTCTCTCTTTTCTCTCTCCTCTCTCTCCCTCTGTCCTTTCTCTCTTCTCTCTCTCTCTCTCTTCTCTACCTCCTTCCCTCCTTCTCTTCCCTTTCTCTCCCTCTCTCCTCTCTCTCTCTTTTTTTTCTCTCTTTCCCTGCCTTTCTCTTTTCTCCCTCCCTCCCTCCCTTTCTCTCTCTTTTCTCTCTCCCTCTCAATCTCTCATCTCTCTCTCTTTTGTCTTTCTCTCCTTCCCTCCCTTTCTCTCCCTCTGTCCTCTCTCTCTTTTCTTTTTCTCTCTCCCTCCCATTCTCTTTTCTCTCTCCCTCCCTCCCTTTCTCTTTCTTTTCTCTTTCTCTCTCACTCTCTCAGCTTTCTCTCTCTTTTCTCTCTCTTTCCCCTTCCCTTCTTCCCTCCCCTTACTCCATTTTAGGCAGTTTTGTTTTGCTTGTTTTTTATATTTCTTTTTGAGATACAGTCTTGCTCTGTCTCCCTGAGTAGTATATAGTGGTATCATCATAGTTCACAGCAATCTCCAACTCCTGGGCTCAAGTAGGCTTCCTGCCTCAGCCTTCCTAGTAGCTGGAACTACAGGCTCACACTACAACACCTGGCTGATTTTTCTCTTTTTAGTAGAGATGGGGTCTTGCTTTTGCTCAAGTTAGTGTCCTCAAGTGCCTAAGCTCAAGCAATCCTCCCATTTTGGCCTCCCAGAGTGCCAGGATTACAGGCATGAGCCCCACTTCCAGCCTTATACAATTTTGTTTTGCTTTGCTTCGTAGCATGAATCACTACATGACATATGACATATTTATCTATCTGTTCATTGCCTGTCTCCTATGGTCAAATACAGATTGAGCACCCCTAATTTGAAAATGCAAAATGCTCTAAAGTCCAAAACTTTTTGAGCACCAACATGATACCATAGTGAAAAACTCCATACCCGACCCTTATACTAAATCACAGTCAAAACTTTGTTCCGTGCACAAAATTATTTTAAAAGATTGAATAAAATGACCTTCAGGGTTATGTGTATAGGGTATATATGAAACATAATAAATTCCTGTTTAGACTTGGGTCCCATATCCAAGATATCTCATTATGTATATGTAATATTCAAAGTTCAAAAAAAATCCAGACTCCCAATCCCTTCTTGTCCTAAGCATTTGAGATAAAAGATGTTTGACCTGTACAGGCTCCTGAAAGCAGAGCCTTGCCTTTGTCACTCTGCATCTGTATTAGTGCCTTGCACAGAGGAGGTGACCTACAAACACGTGCTAAAGTAAGTGGAACAGTTGTCTCCTGTCCGCTTATACCTGAGAGCATAGAATCTGCTGCAGGTGAAGCCTCTCATCAATCATGTCTGCTAGTGGGAGGAAGAGGGAAGGCTATTCTGGAAGGAAATTCACCTGCTTGGATACTAAACTCAAGACAGATTCAACCTGTGCACATCCTACAGCTGCCCTTTGTAACCCTTCAATCTCCCCCACCAAGCAGCAGTTCAGGAGCCTTGCTGAGTAAATACTTCATTCCAGTATCTTCTGTGGTTCAATCCCCAAATATATTTTTCTTGAAGACAGGAAAGTATTAATATATCAATTGGCAGGAAGTGGAAACTTCTATTGTAAAAGCCAAAAAGGATGCATACGACCCAGCCTCTGTCCATTATACTACAATTTTTTCAAGGGCAGACACAATGTTGTTCACCAGGGTACCCACAGCACCAAGCCACCCAGTGGACTTTAAACATGAAACTGGAATAATAATTTACACACATACAAAATTAATTGGAGAGCAAGCCTAGTACGTAGGAGTTGAGAAACAGAGTCCCTACTTTGTGAAAGTAGACCCACAGAGAGAAATAAGAGTTCTCCAACGTACAGGGTCTGCCTCCTCCAGGAAGCCTTTCCCAACTGCTTCAGTCCAAACTAGATTTCTAATGCTTTCAAAATTGCTGCTACACCTTATATTAGCAGACTTCCAATATTTTAAAATAAGGACTCCTTCTCTGAGAGTCAGAACTGTATCAAATATTTCCTCTGCCTGCCATCCCAGCTCCTGAAACCACGCTGGGAAAGTAAGTGGTAGAGATAGTATTTTCTAGGCATGCTCTGGTTAATTAAGAAGCAATCTTTTTCCATTTTCATTTCTCTAATCCGTAAGCAACTTAACTATGTTTTTTCATTCTTATTTGCATATCTACTTACAAAGTCATCATGTTTTACATATATATGTTCATTTTGCTTACACAAAATTGGAGCTATTTTTCTGCAATCACAAGAATACTGTTAACATCCAGAGCCTAGAATTCCCCATCTGGTAGCAAATCTCACAACAAAGAGCCTTTTTGGAAGCATGGTTAATCCTTTAAAGAGATGTATTTCACAACTCAACTCTTATCTGATGTCAAGAGAAACACATTTTTTTTTTTTTTTTTGCAACATGTGGCTCGGATGCAAGCATGCTGAACTCCTAGTTTAAAATACGGAAAGATAGAAAATGTTGTGAGTAAATGTAAAAAGAGAAGATAGTCTAATTATCCAAAACCTCTGAATAGCCTTGAATCATTGATCCTCAATGCCCAGGCTTTAAAGAGAAAGAGTTTCCAATCCATTAATGGTGCCAACGTTTTTCAAGTCCCTTTTCTAGGGAAGAGCCCCTGCTGGAAGTCTGGGGAGGAAATGGGGAAGACAGAATTGAAAAGAAACCCAAGAATACAAAGAAGATGAATTCTCCCTTTTTTCCTAGATCCGCATTCACGCTTTCTGCTCTTTCCTCAAATTTCTAAGCCTTTTCCCTCTCTTTCACTGTCAATGAAACTGGCTTAATTTCACTCAGGAAAAAAAGAGAAAAAGCTGAGAATTTCCATAACTTCCACAACAACCACCACCATCTTTACTTCCAAATCTACCAAGATAGCAACATCTGCCTCCCTTCCCACAATGGATGAATAGTCAGGGCTCCGGTCCAAGGACAACCCTTTGTTCCCCACTGAAGGACGCTGCCGCTGCAATTGTCCTTTTCTCTCATAAATGAGAAAAGGTGAAGTTTTCTGTCTCTGTTGCATCTGTTCATTAACATGCAAACGAATGTAAGCTCACCCACTCACATTTCCTCCAGCCATTGCCCGAGTTCCCTACTTCCTGGACACTAGAAATAACTGTCCATTCTTGATACCTACACTTCCTCTCTTCTCCACGTCTCCTAACCTCACAAATCAACTACTTTTGGAGTCCCCCATGACCAGCTCATTGCTGATTTAAAGGAAATTCTTAGTCATCTTTCTCAACTCATCAGCAACATTGACACAGTTGGGTGCCACCTCCCTTCCTGAACCGCCTTCCTCACTTAATGCTGTCTCATGGGTCTCCTTCCACCATACTGGCAGCTCCCTCTGATCTCCTAGACTAACTTTTCCAGCATTCATGTGGCCCCAGGAATCTCTGCTCTTTTCATTTTTACTCAGGAGGTCTTATCCAATCAAATGACTTTCAAGTGCCTTCTAGACACGTATATATTTGGCAATTCTCAAATGTAAACTTTTTCCCCATATATTAGACTCATTCCAATAGCATTTCACATTCAATGGTTAAAAACGGCATTCTTTTAAAAATTATCTATTTGTTTATTTGAAAAAAACTGTATATATTTATTATGTAGAACAGAATGTTTTGAGGTTTAGGCTTTCTTTTGTTTTTTGTTTTTTGTTTTTTTTTTAGAGATAGGATCTCACTCTGTTACCCTGGCCTAGGCTGGAGTACAGTGGTGTCATCATAGCTCACTGCAGCCTCTAACTCCTAGGCTCTAGCAATCGTCCTGCCTTGGCCTTCCTAAGTACTAAGATAACAGCTATGAGCCACTACACCCAGCTGGATGTTTGAAATGTGTACACATTGTAGAATAGCTCAATATATGCATTACTTTATACATATACTTATTATTTTTTTTTGTGATGAGAATATTTAAAATCTTTTCTCTTAGCAATTTTCAAGAATACAATATATTGTTATTAATAATAGTCCACATATTGTACAATAGACCTCTGGAACTTATTCCAAAACTCAGACTCCAAATTTTACCCGCAAACCTATTCCACTCACAGTCTTTCTCAGTAAATGACAAATCTATTCTTTTAGGCTCTCAGGCGAAAAGGTATGAAAATAAGCTTCTCTGAGGCAGGGTCTTTGCCTGCATTGTTCATCCTCCATATCTATAATAGTGCCTGGCACAATGCAGGTGACCGACAGAGACCTGACTGATGAAGTATTGCTATAGATTGAAACATAAAGGATGTAGGGAAGATTAATTCTAATTAATTAGAAAATTAATACTACTTTTAAGATGAGGGAGAAGAGCAATTGATAAGTAAATACTTTGTGAAAAAATTTAAATTTGCTAGGGAAGGATTGGCAAGTGTTTCACAGGAAAATAAGAGGGAAGACCTTCCTGGCAGAGGGAACAGTATGAGCAAATCTGCAAAGAGGAGCCCATGTGTGCTGTGTTCAGAAAACCATGTCAGTGAAGTATAGAATACTAGGAGATGACTGTCAAAGAGTGGTAGAAGGCTGAGTCTTGAAGACCCTTATTCAAAAAATTAGATGTTATTATATAGGCCAAAAAAAAACTGAAAAGATTTTTTTAAAGGGGGGGATTAACACCATAGTGTTGGCGATAGAGTCAATGATTAATAAATGGTTCTGAGGAGTCAAAATCAGGAGCAGTATAAATGAAAAATTAGGAAATGTGAAGGCACAGGATGGAAGTATGAAATTGAAGGTAGCCTACACTACACTGGGATCCAGAGAACAGCCAGTAGAGGGCAGCAGTAGGAGAGACTATGGAAGCCAGATCTGTAGATGGTCAACTAAGGGTGAAGGAGAATAAATAGAGGCATGAAAGCTACTAAGTTCTAGACTTCTTCTCTGTCATCCCACAATCTTCTACAACAACAGGAGGCCAAACTCCCAGCCCAGGTAAGGAGGAGACAAGCCACAGGCAAGGACAGGCTCCCAACACGCAGGTGGACGCCCATTCCCTGGGTGTGCTTTCACTTCCTCTGCCCTGTGAGCCTAACTGTAAATGAAATAGCCATAATTCCCACCATCCTGGCATTACTTTGGGGTGAGCTTATTCCATCACAGTGAACTTAACTCAGGCTACTATAAGGTGAAAGTGACTGACTGAAGGTGAAGGAAAAAAATTGCTATTACTAAATTTTCCCTGTAATCAACCTCATTTCCAAAAAAGAAAAGACAATTTCTTTTCCTGTTTTCTTCCTGAAACACATGGTTTGATGCTGCCCAGAGCCCCCAATCCTTGCTTGTCCTGCTAGTTTTATATTTATCTACCTTATAGTTTCAAAAGATTTTGAGGCAGAAGCTAGCTTGAAAGACTCAGAATGAATTATAAAACTATTAGTAGTGAGAAGAGTGTGTTGTGTTTCAAACTATAAACTTATAAATAAACTTTTGGTACTTAATCCATTTGTATAGGGCATGAGATTTCTCACTCTCTGCTCTGTGATTCATATTTCTACATCTCTGTCAATTATTCATTATTATGCAGCTTATAAGAGGGCACAAAGTTAATAATAACAATTATATTAATGATAGAGTGAGTTATTAAAATTTAGTTTAATAGCCACTATATTTGTGATGATAATTATAGTTATGACTAACTATGATTATAGCAGCCATTGTAATCATAATAAGCTCAAGGATGGTTTAATGCTAATTGCTCCATCATAAAGAAATTAGAATATAGAACTGTAAGTGAATATAGTTATGATTGTAATGCAAAAGAATATATGTGAATATTAGCTGCTAGATATTAACCTTTTTCATAAAACCAGAGCAAAGAAAAATGTTGATAAACCCAGACTTGGTCTGGATCTGCTTCAGGCCTCCTGAAAAAAAAGAAAAAGAAAAAAAACAACCGAGTATCATTCTTAAAACAAATTGAAACTAATTTGAAATTTAGGAAATGTACTGATATGATATTGAGAACTTCTTTAATTCCAAATGAGCTAGAGATAAAACATAATAGCATGGACCACAGTCCTTGAAACACACTAATGAAAGAAACTGATGATCCATCCAGATCATATGAAAATGCCTACAAATGGAAATTTCAGGAGACATTTCTATTGAAAAAATATATAGAATATTTTCCTGTCTTCATATGCCCTCAGACAACAGAAGGTCACTCTGGGGAACTTGCCAGTCATGATGGCAGCAAACCATACGTGTCTGACAGTCACAGGGATGGGTGGATGAGATTTCACAATTAATAAAGCTTATAAAAGACAGTATACTTTCCCAGTGATCATTTGTCCTTAACTTTACCTCACCTTATTTTCCCTCCTGTCCTAGAGAAATGCCACTTTGCAAGATGTTATGAATTGCATGATAAAGCCGGTAATTTGGGGAGAATTTGTTCATCTTCAGGCATCCAAGGGAGGAAAAGGCAAGCTGAACCAACATTGTCTTTATAAGATAGAAGAAAATGTCAAGTACTACATTTCTTTTTTTTAGATATAGTCTTACTCTGTCTCCACCAGTAAAATCCCATGGCCTCATAGCTCGCAGCAACCTCTAACTCTTGGACTCAAGTCATTCTCTTGCCTTAAGCCTCCACAGTAGCTGGGATTGCAGGTACCCATCACAACGCCCAGCTATTTTTAGAGACAAGTCTCACTGTGGCTCAGGCTGGTCTTGAACACCGGAGGTCAGGCAATCCACCCGCCTTGGCTTCTCAGAGTGCTAGGATTACAGGCATGAGCCACAGCAAACAGCCCCCCACATTTCTACAATAAACACGAGTTACCCTCATTTCACACATATTTGCTGCAGATGGAAATTTCATCCAACAGTGGCTGGTTGTGGACCCCAGCCAAGGGTTTGTAAACAGCAAGAAGACATCATTATATGAGATGTGCTCACTAACAAGGAAGCCACATAGAGACCCCAAGAACACCATCATGGCCAGTTTCTAATGAAATACTTGACAATAATGATGACATCCTGTTGCTCCCTTTGAACCACCATACATTGTTATGGAACTATAATAAAATTTTTGCATAATGAGAATTTCTAAGGGGGTTAAGAGTGAGAGCAGTTCTTAATAGTTAAGAAAGCCCTGGGAGAGAATGGAAAGGAGGAAGAGAGGATTTATTGCTGATTTCCAATGGGACAAAGTTAACTAAGTTTCAGTTATATCACAGTGATAAGCATAAGAAATCTTAAATTGATTTCCAATCTGAAATGGATATGCCAGCCAAGAATTTTCCAAAGCTTTGTTGACTGTCCACACTGTGGCCTCTCAAACCTCAGAGGCCTTCCTACCAGCAGAGGATGCTGTTCTTCCATGCATGGCCTAGCAAAGCCTCCCTGTCCCACCCACCCAGCCCAGTTCCACCAGGAACAATCCAAAGGAAAAGAATTCCTACTGGGCCATTTCCTATATAAGTGTGATTTTGCACTTCAAAGAGGAGGGACTCTTTCATTTAGCTAAAGTTAATTTAAATATCTTACTGGTGATTCCCAAATTAGCCATTTTTAAGAAAGTGGAAATAGTAAAGTGAAATGGAAATAAGCAAAAAATATCTCCATTTAAAACAAAATATCAGACACTACTTTCCCTTCTGTGATTTCACAGCTCCAATTTAGCGCATTTGAAACAATGCATTTCAATGAAGGGAGTATGCTTCCCAAACGGATCAGAATTTTCCCACCTGTGAATAATGAAGCCAGAGTAAAGGCTTTAAATGAATGAAAACATGAAAGTCATTAAATTAATAATGAGAGTTACTAATAATTTTAAAAGCTGAAGAGGAAAAACTTTATATCCAAGGGAAATTTTGAAAAGAAGAAGAAGAAGATGGGATTTGCCAAGGGAGAGAGATAAAACACAAAACCTGAGAACACAACTATAGCAAAAACAAAAATAAGAAAAGGACTCATTCCTTGGGGGAAAAAAAGAACTTGTAAAAGTACAAACAGGATTGAATTAGACAAGGCACTTTCTTCCCCCATAAGTAGCCTTGCTCTCATTTGACAAACATTTCCTGAGTGCCCCACATAAGCAGAAAACACTAGAGGTTCAAGACACAAGACAGAAGAACACCCAGTTTCTGTTCTGAGTACCTTAGAATCCAAAAGCAAAGATAAACTCTGTAGAAACTATAAACTCTGTTATAACTACAACTAAAGAAGAAAGTAATAAATGTCAAGAGGAAAATAGGTATGAAAGCATTATCAGTGACAAGAAGAGAGGGGATGTCACTCCCGTCTTGACAGATGAGTCAACCCATCATAAAAGGAACAGGCTTTAGTTCGACCATTAAAGGATGCGTAGGATTTCAATAGAGAATTTGGACACTCTTCACAAAGAAAAGAAATGACGCGATTAAAAGTTCAGAGTTGGGAAAGCAATTTGTTTTTCACCGTGAGTGTTTGAGGAAGGAAGAATAAGGTACAAGACCTGTGAAGGGCCCTTAGAAATGAAACCATGAAGCCTTGGCAAGTCAGGCTCTGACGTGTGAGCTTTATTCTTTAGGCAAAAGGCTTGTGTATAGTTTGTAACTGGCTCATGGATGCCACAATGTATTTTTGTAATTGTGTATTTTTTCTCAGAAGAGATCCCATCAGTTTTCATCAGATTCTCAAGCGAGTCCCTAATTCAGAGCAGACAGCACACCTGCCATGGGGCATCTGCCCGACTCAGGAAGGGTCCTACTTTGTTAGATGTTTATACACAAGCCCTCTATTGAGCAGGGCTATACAGTCTGTCAGTTGTTCCCCGGTTGAATGAGACTAAGGAAACACCTGGCTTAAGTTAGCCAATCAGAACCTGAGGGTATGCCCATTTGACTAAGAACCCAGAGAGGCTGGGGTGGTAGAAAATAAATTAATTTACAGAATAAAATTCTAGAGAAAATATTTATGAATTTCTTATGACCTTCACAATGCCAGATTATTCAAATCTTTTTCTTTTTTTGACTGGTTAATCAGAGTTGCTTTCTTTTACTTGTTATCAAAAGAATGTTCATTGATACAGAAACTTCTATTTCAAACTCTGCAATGAGACGGTGAGAAAGTATTAAAATGTTTCACAGGGGTACGACATCATCTAAAATTTTTTCAGAACCACTGGAATTATCTTTAATTGTTTTTCCTCTATCTCTAATCCTCAACATTTAATCAACACTATCTTTTATCCATTTTATCTGTGCAAGATGTCTAATATCCATTCCCACTGCAGCTGTCCTGGTTCAGGTCCTAATCGTTTTTCTCCTAGACCATTAAAATGATATTCTAAATTATACTTAACTCCAATCCATCCTCCGTGTTACTGGCAAGTGTCTTTTGCAACGCACGTAAGTTTATGTGACTCCCCTTAAAAATCTTATCTCACACATTTTCAGTGAAAAGGTTTAAACTCCCCAGGCCAGGATTCCAGCTCTTCAGACTCGAGCCACAATCTACCTTTTCAACATTGTCTTCCACATACAATACTCTCGAAGTCTCAGACTGCGTATCAGACCAAATCATAGACTTTGATGACTTTAGGTCTCTAAGCATACTGCTCTCTCTAGTTTTGAAATGACATTTCTATTTTTCTTATCCTGATCATTCAACATAGGTGTCATCTATCTTGTTCTTCCCAGGTCCATCCAGGCAAAACCATCCTCTTCGTCCTGTATATTCTTGTACAGGAGATTTTGTTATAATCTGACCACATTATGACTATTTGTTCACCTCTGCCTCCTCTACTACCCTCTGAGCTGCTCGAGGACATGTCTTATTTATAGTGAGGATCTAGAGCAATGCCTCTCCAGTGAGTACTCCACAAATATTTAAGGGACACACAGAAGGAATGGATGGGTGTAAGAGGTAATGAAGGTGATAAAGAATATGTATTTGAAGAGGTACAGAGAGCATCTAGTGTGTAGCATGGCTACCCTCAAAGCAGTTCAGAAAGGAGGGACAGGTCAGCTTTGTCCATGTCTGGAGAAAAGTCAAAGAGAGGATCAAGGCTGGTGGAAGGTCCACTAAGTTCAGGAACGGGGAGGGAATCAATACCATGGAGAAGGGTGGCTGGGTAGGTGGGAAAGCTGGCTTGTGGGGGTGGGTGGGAAGGAAGCAGAAGTGGGAGAGACAGTTCACTTCTTTAGGTAGCAGGGCAGTAGAATGAGGTTAACTGGAAGAAGAGCATAATCCAGGGAGGGAAGGAGGGCAGTCAGAATTGACCTGGAAAAGAACACAGAAGCTGGAGGAGTTGACATCATCAAGGAAGAGAGGAACCTCCTCCTTATAATCAAAAAGGGCATGAACACAATGATTATTCTGGAAGAAAAATGAGATATATTAAATCCAAGAAAGGGATACAGAAAGAACTGGTCCCTGGTGTTATCAGTTACCACTCAGTGGTACAAAGAGTATTTCTGCTGCCTCTATCAAGACCTCTCCCCCAAGCAAAGTTCATCCAATATAGAGCCAAGAGAAAGGCAGAATAACTATAATTTTATAAGGGGGGGGGAACATTAAGGACATAAAGACAGCAAAGATCACTTGAATTATATCCGTTTCACGTCAAGGGCATCCTTGTAATCACGTTTAGTTACACATGAATAGGCTGTGGAAACAGCTGGGTGGACCTTAATTTAATTTAACTAATTGATTTATTGGTTTCATTAATTGTTGTCAAAGGATACAAATACTGTCCCCAAGGGCCACAGCTTGGCTGGTCATCATGACAGCTTCTAGAAAAGTAATTAGATTTCTTAGTTTAGCCCTTGAGGTGAGCCATCAAAGAGCTAGCAGGATTTCTCTATATACAATGCCACAGAAAATAAAGATGGAGAAGTAGGTATTGATATAAAGAGTACCTCCTTCCTTCCTTCCTTCTCATTGTCCTCAGTGATGAGGTCTTTTCCCATTAGTCTTTTACTTTTATCAGAGTAAATAACTTTTATTTCTTCCTTAAGCACTCTCTGTGCTATCCTTTTTCTTGGACTTCATCTTTTATTTTTAACCATGGCTTTTCTCTAATTATCATAAATGACCTTTATATATAAATGAGATATGAAGCAATCAATCACTGATAAAAGTGTCAACTCCAAAGCATAAGCCGTCTTTGTTTTTCATGGTTAAGTTTTAGGTTTTGAACATAATACTAAAGCCCAGACCTTGAACCATAGATGCTTCTTTTTCTTTTTTTTTTTTTAAAGTAAAATTAATATCCACACAATTTTTTAAAAATGAGAATTTCAAGTATAGAGAAGCAAATAAAAATAATTCTGAATCCCAGATTTATTGCCTTTTGATCTTTCTTTATGTACATAGATAAGCCTGCATCTCACTAAGAGAGAGCTGTGAGTAAAACCTTCAAAGAACGCTTTACTCTGTGACACATCAAGGCGTGAGCAGCACTTTCAACCATGAAATAAATCAGGGAGAAAAATCTTGCCTTTTCCTTCCTTCCTACTCCCTTTCTTTTTTTCCTTCCCAGATTTGGCATCTCAAGGATCCTAAAGAACCTGGGTCAGTACCACATAAAAAGCAGCAACGCCAGACCTGGTAGCCAGTGTATCTGGGAGGAATTAGCGTCACTGGATGGAAGGGGAGCCACGGTGCAGGGCAAAGCAGAGACAGACACTGTGGTGTGCAAAAGTATGGCAGCAGTTCAAGGGAAATCGTTCAGCCTTTCACAAGGGGGACAGCCCCTGGAGGCATTTTTAAAAAATATTTGGCAGAGGATGGGTGTTTTGAAGGTGCTCAAGTCCAACATCGTTTGTATAAATAAAATCAAACAACAGCAACAACAAAAATCTTGGGCCATGGACATCATTGTGATCTTGTTTATCTGCAGAGGCTAGTGCATCACTGGGAAATTCAGGTGTTGAAATATCCTCAGCCTTCAAGAGTATAATGAATCTGTGCCCCATTTTACAAGGTGTGTTCTCTCCCTCTCCACGCCCCTTCTATAATTAATGTATACGCCCACTTAAAAAACGTAGATTTCCTTTTAAATATTTAAATTCTGATTTCCAAATTAATTTAGGGCCCGTTTGTTCTGCAAGCATGTATAAAAATTATCTTACCCTGGCAGGATGAGGACAACAAGGTGCACGGTGATTAATGCAGGAGTAAAAAGGCTGAAGACACAAGGGCAATCTCAATATACCAGTGTCAACTCACGGCCTCCAGGAAACTCTGATGTCTAAAGACCTACTAGAACAGGAAATAAGCATGGTCAATTTAAGTCTCTAGTTCTCAGTTTGCCTATTCAATGTGTGGCTCAGCACTGCCTCCCGTGGCATTTTACCCTTGAGTAATTTCATTAGATGTATATACTCTGCTGCCTTTTCTATTAAACCATGTTGTTGTTATAATATTAGGGAGCTATTGAAATACCAAAGTCTTTGTAAAATAATATTACACTAACTGCCTGTAAAATACAGTTTGCTTACCATATTGACATTCATACCAAATTACAACATTATTTTGCATTGTATGATTTCTTTTTTTTTTTGCAGTTTTTGGCCAGGGCTGGGTTTGAACCCACCGTCTCTGACATGTGGGGCTGGCGTCCTATTCCTTTGAGCCACAGGTGGCGCCCATTCTATAATTTCTTAAGACCCTTAATATGCTTTTTACTTTTAGGACTACTATTTGGTTTGCTGTACATATAAAATGTAACTATAACAACTGCAGACATGTCTTACGTAATGAACCAAAAGTTCTCAGTGCACTAAACTATAGCCCAAGAGAGTCGGAGTCAGAGCTTTTTGAAAATTACCTCAATGTTTTCCAGCCAGCGAACTTTCATATCAATGTCAGCGTTCAAATCATCTTGTCAGTTGGGGGCCTTTTTATAGAAGACTTGTTAGGCAACGTCTAGTGGAAATATCAGTATGGTAGAGTCTTGAGTGGCTGTGTGGGTACCTAGACTCTCGGGGGCAATCAATCTTTTTGATAATCGTTCTGAAAATTGACTCATGGACTCTCAGAACTGGAAGGACTCTTAGAAATCATCAAATATAGTCTGATTCCCTCAGGACCAGCTTCTAGCTACACCATGGAATGGGTTCTACTCTCATTATTTCTTGTAGGTTTGCATTTAGAGTTCCTCTTTCTGCTCCGAATCCAGAGTTACAGCAGCAGTCCAAATACTTAGCCCTATGGTTCTTCCAATTTTATTTGATGTTCATTCAATTAAAAGCTGGCATGTCTATGGTGTAGCTGTTCTTAGTCAATGTGAACAGTAGGACCCACGGAAGGAGACAGCTGTGCAGCCTTCATTCCCCTGCACACCACTTCTGGGCTGCAAAGCCAGCTGCCCACCACACCACAGCTTCCCCTGGAAACCCAACCTGGTCAAGCTCTCAGGGAACTGGAACTGGGCATTAGTCAAAGATGCCAGGTCGCGAATCATCTCCCATCAGAGAACTCTAACTCCTGGTCATTCTTCAAAATCTAGTTTAAATATTTCATCCTCCTTACTAAGATTAACAATTAATATCATTTCCCCTGTGTTCTGAGCACTTTGCACACATCTCTATTGTAGTGAGGAGTCTGTCTCCCAGTGAGATTATGTAGTTTATTGAGAGAAGTGACTCTATCTTATCTTTTTTATCTTCAGTGCCTGGAATAGAATAGCTGTTTAATAAATGTCTGAATGTAGAAGAAAATGTCAAAGAAAAAACATGAAAAAGATAGCATATTCTTTTTATTGAACATCCAGGAGCATCAGAAACAGAATGTAAAAATATATGCAATCTCTTCTCCTTTTTATAGGACCAGGAAGTCTATGAAGACAGTCAGACGAACCTCACCAGCGTAGTAAATTCATTTCTGAGAACGAGGCACGTTTGCATTGCCTCTGCAGCTCTGATAACCGTGGCCGGTGTTATTTAAATTGTTTATCATTTGAGCAGATAATTCCCAGTGCCACACGCCCTTCAAGAGTGTGAGCCAATTGCACACCTGCCATACATAGGAGAATGGTAGAAAGGCGCAAACATTTTCTTTTGTAAATATTCTACACAGCACACAGAATTGTCATTGCAAGTAATTTTATTAATGTTATTTTAAAAACAGAATGACTTTAGGAGCTCATTGTCGCGGTGTTATAATGCTGCTTCCCCCCATTCGGCTTTCTACACTGTAGTCTTCACAAAAGAACACTAGAGGGATCAGCTTCATATTTTTTCAGAGGTCTTTGTGTCAACCAAGCCAAGTACAATTATGGCTCTTCCCAGAAGGAAAGAATAATGTTGGCAACCGGGAGTTACCACCCAGAACCACAGAAAAAGCTGCAAATGTAACCAAAATGGCTTTCTCAGCCTTTATAAACCCAGAAATCTACGTGGCATTTTCTATGGCTAGAGGCAGCACTTTGGGAAATTACCTTTAGAAAACTGGTTAGAGGTCTATCAGAGCTTTGAAAAGAGTCTGCAAGCTAGGGAGGGATTAAAGAAATAAATAAGCAGACTTGTTGTTTAATAAGCCTGCCAATTTTTTTTTCTTTTACTTCCAAAGGACAAAATCAAGTAAATGTCAGATTTTTTCCCAGCTGGTAAGCACATTCAGATTTCAGACTAAAATCCCCCTAAAGGACTAGGGCTCATGATGAAAAAGTAGGAAAAACAAGAATTCCTGCTTTACAAAATATGATAGAGAAAAAATTCAGTCATCCTTAGTCTGGGATTTTTCTTCAGTTTTCCTAACCCATGGCCATAAATAAAGATATAAGTTGACAAAATGGCATAATTTTGGTGTATTTCTAGACAGATAAGAGAGAACTAATTAAGCTGGTGATCCTAGTTAGTCAGAACTAACAAGGTAATTGAATCAGATAAAATGAATTAATAAAAAAAGAAACCACCTCCTGTCTCTAATGTCAGGCAACGCTGGAGCTTTAATTTGTCAATTTCAGAAAGACCTTCTCTGCTCCTGAGTTTATTTGCTTAGTAAATTGCCTCACTGGCTGATCCTCTCATCTCCCTGGTCCCCGTGGTCTGTCCTAATTAAAATAAAAATCACACTGCTCTAATAATTTGATCATACCATTTCTCTTCTCAAAACCTCAAAGTAGCTCATAATTGCACTAAAACCTGTCATTCAATTTAAAATCGATAGTGGGGCTCTAAGTCCATCCCTGAAATAGTCTCATGTTTCTGACCCCATTGCTGGCCTCCCTGCTCTACACAGCCCGGACGTCACTCCAGGCAGTCAATCTGCTTGACTCCAATAACATCTTGACATGATTCCTTCTTTTTTTGATTGTACCTTTCTCTTCTCCAATAAATAAACACTCAGCCAGAAAGCAGCTGCCATTGCTTATTTTTTTTGGTGGGGGGACAGGTCATGCTGGGTTGTCATGTGTAGGACTTGATGTGCAATAAATTCTGTCTTGTTTCTTCTGAAATCATAAACTTCACATTTCTTGACTCTTCAATAAGTCCAAAGCAGTCAACTGTTTCAGTGGAAGAGACCTAAAGGGAAGTTCAAATCTTTGTCTTTTTAAAGCAAGAATGATAAAGGAGACGCAAAAGTTATAGGAAAAGAGGTAAAGTCCCCTTCAGCCATCCCTTTTTCATCCCTCACCCACTGACTTGTTCCCTCCCTATTCTACTAAAAAAAAAAAAAAAA
>NW_003852400.1:21882522-21970477 GCF_000181295.1 Otolemur garnettii
GAGATGTTAAGATGTCACTCCCATTGGCACCTTAAAGTTTAAGTCTCAGGGTTACCCTCCACCCCTGGATGGGGCTCCTTTTTCTAATTTGTGCCAAAAGGAGGGGGATGCCTTTTATAAATTTTCTTCAGAGTTGGATGTCTGATTCTAATAATTCTACCGGAAGTACCCCCTTTTATGAATTACTGCCAAGGTACTATATAGAAGTGACACAAACTACCTAATCTTTCAGAGTAAAGTGAATTTTTATACACCAAATGATTAACTTTCTTCCTTTTTTTAATTTTGGGAGGTGGCATGATTTTCCTAGCTTGTGTCTTTGAGCCATCTCCTCTGCAGCTACCAGGGAGGCCGGTGCTCCCTGACCTAGAGAAGAACTTGAACCAGATGCCCACCTATGAGCATTTGGATTCCTAAAGAAATTAAGCATGAAGAAAAAAGTGATGTTTCTTTGGGCTGAGATTTGCCAGGGAAAAAAAATGGGTCTGTCTGGCTCCAGGCAATCTGACAAACTGACTAGATATCTTGTTCCAACCAGCTTTATTGACTAAGGTAAAGAGCTATCCCCAACCAGGAGGCTGTGATGTGCTTCTTGCACACACACACACACACACACAGAGGCACGCCTGTGTCCACTGTGAAGGGGAATCAGGGTTTGAATCTAGATTGGCTCTACTATGTACGCGTATGGATTAGACATTTTGCTTAATATCACTAAACTCTAGTAAACTCATCCATAAAATGGATAGAACTAGTATCGGGCCCCTCCTCCTCCCTTTCCTATAGTCCGGTGGTTCTCACCCTTCCTAATGCCATGGCCCTTTGATACAGTTCCTGTGGGTCACGACCCACAGGTTGAGAACTGCTGCTATAGTCTATCCTACTTTTTATTATTTTAACACAGGTGCTCCACTTGGTTCTCTAGCCTAATGTCAAATTACTATTCTCCTCATGATGAAATCTTCCTATAACAGGGACCTTATCTGTCTTGTCCTGTATCTTTGATACTTTAAAAAGTGCTCGGGACAATAAACGTCAGTGAAGCTAATGAATGTCAGGAAAATCCAGTTCATCCCCATCTCACCCCTGTCACTGTGAGGAGCACCAGGCGAGTCACAGGAACTGCCTTGGCAGACAACAGGTTTTTCACCTGTTCAGCAAGGTGTTTGCGCTGCAAGTATTTGGTTCTCTGAGGCGTGTGTTCTTGGGAGATTATTGTGACCTTCAGTAAAGAACTGAAGAGAAAAGTCTCTGGTAAACCTTTATCCTTCCGAGCGCATCTCACATCCCAAATGTGCCCGTGGTGACTCTGAATGCAGGCTTCCAACCCAGACTGCTGGAGTTGGCATCCCGGCCTCCCACCGACTAGCTAGGGACTTGGAGACAAGCTTCTTAACTTTGTGGAGCTTATTCCCTTTTCTGTAAAATGGAGTAATAATGCTACCTCCAGGAGCTGCCGGGGTGGGAAAGTGACTAAATTCATCTGAAGAAACAGAAAAGTGTATCATAAATGGAGCCATTCAGTCAAAGCTCTCTATATGACTGTCTTTGGTTTCTATATTTTGAGATAAGGTAAGAGTGGCTGTCCTTTGGGAATCTGAACAGTGAACAGTGCTTCAGCTTTTATTTCAATTTTTTGTTGTTGTTGTAGTTCAATGGTAGTGTAAATTCTACATGTAGCAATCTAATTGGGTATCAATTATAAGGATAAAGCTGGGAGTTCAATCCTGTAATCCTAAAACTCTGGGAAGCTGAGGCGGGTGGATTGGTTAAGATCAGGAGTTCTAGACCAACCTGAGAAAGAGTGAGAACCCATCTCTATTAAAAATAGAAAAATTAACCAGGCATGGTTGTGGGCCACTGTGCTCCCAGCTATGTAGGAGGCTGAAGCAAGAGGATCACTTGAACCCAAGAGTTTGAGATTTCTGTGAGCTATGATGCCCCAGTACTCTACCCAGGGACACAGAGTGAGACTTTGTCTCAAAAAAAAAAAATTTATAAGGATAATATAAAATATTTGGATCCAATAGCCATATTATTTATCAAGAACATCACTAATGTCATTTTCTAAAAATCATAGTCCCAGGCAGCACCTGTGGCTCAGTGGGCTCAGTGAGTAGGGTACCAGTCCCATATACCAAGGGTGGCAGGTTTGAACCCAGCCCCGGCCAAACTGCAACAAAAAAATAGCTGGGCGCTGTAGTGGGCAACTGTAGTCCCAGCTACTCAGGAGGCTGAGGCAAAAGAGTGCCTAAGAACAAGATCTGGAGGTTGCTGTGACACCACAGCACTCTACTGAGGGTGACAAAGTGAGACTGTCTCTTAAAAAAAAAAAATCCTAGTCTCTGTGTGTTTGCATGTTAATCCTACACGACACATCACCGAACATCAGTCTCAGACCTTCCTGATTGTCACACATTGACGTTCAAGAGGAAGATTCTTATTTTCTTACCTTTATGATCAGCATTGTATGTTTCTTCCTTAAAATTATTAGGAATAAAGAAACATTCGCAAAATTATGCTGCCATTTCTTCAATGTTTTACTTTTGCTATTATGAATTTTGTTTCAGCTACAGATTTGAAATATGGTTTTTCCTTTGGGGCAGCATGGTCATTTTGCTACTCTGAACAGAGTTGGTGAAGCCTGAAGTCGGGAAAGTTGTGAACTATGGATAACCCATGCATTCTGAAATGATTGTTACATTATTTTTCTCACAATTATCCCACAAAAAAAAAAAAAACACCGATTTTTATTTGGAAAGGCTCAGAACAATGAAATAAATACAGTACGGATTTCAAATGCAAATGTCACGTCATTTCTGAATGAGTCAACCTTCAAAAGACAATGGTAAATCAACCAGATAATTTCTGCATGTCAAAGAGTTTTAAAGGTGATAGCTAGTAAATTGAAGTACACATCAAAGTTTCTCAAATAAAAATGTTAAATATAAGTTACTTCTTCATACATATCTGAAAGCTGTCAAGTACAGAGGAAAATAATCTGTCCCACCCTCACCCATTAACTGTACAGATCACAGTAACTGGCATCTTTCCACCTCCCAGGAGTGGCCGTGGGGGTACAGCAGCAGCATGACAGTTCCAGCTATGTGGGAGTGTCTGAGTTCCAGCCCCTCCAGGACCAAGCATGGAAGTGACAATGCATCCGACTCTTGGTGATGCCCACCATGCATGTTGCCAGAATGTCGGATGCAAAAACTTTTATCTCTGAGTCTGTCCAGATCAGACTATTGGGTAGCTTAGGGGGTCATCTCAGTGAGGAAGAACAAGGAGGGACTTATGAGCATACGTGCACGCTCTGTGGACATGCATTTAGAGGAAGATTCTTTAAAATACTGGACTTCCAGCAGCAGAGCAGGCAGTCTCAGGCTTTAAGAGGTGGGTGTGGAAGTTAATGACAACACCTGTTTTACCAGCTGGTAAAACCTGAGAACCCCCCACTCCCCAAGTTACATGTGTCTTGCATATTTTGAAGAGAGATTGATGCTACCTGTTGTTAATTTATGAAGTGAGTGGGTTGAAAATTAAGGAGGTGGGAAAAATCGTGACATGCAAATGATTTTTCCTCCCCCTATGGATCAGAACCTTAATCATACAATATTCTTATTTGCCATGTGGATGGTACAGGCGACCTCAATTTCACAAAGGCTTACAAAATCCAAAGTATGGTTCTCTGTTCTCAAGGAAAGGGGGGTTTGAGTCAACAAATGCCTTTTTACAGACACACACATAAACAACACAGCTGGAAATGACAGAGGACCAGTTCAGAGATTTGGAAGCACCTTCCCCCCCTTAACCAGAATCCAAGCGCTGTGCCTTTAAGGCAGCGGGGGCTTGCGAGCTCCAGGGGGCTGACCTCTGCCCCTGCTGAGCAGTGACTCAGACTCTGCTGGGTCAGACAAATGGAATCTCCCCTCTGAGAGCCCCTGCAGTCTCCCACTGAGAAAAGACATCAGAGTGCCTGAAGGGAGTGTTTCCCCCACAGCCGACCTCCAAGCTTAAAGGCCACAGTTATTCTTTACTGAGAGGGCCACAGTGTTCTAAACACCCATGAAAATTAAAAGCATAATAATTCATGACACAAGCCAGACTTCTCCTTCCTTTCATTGTCTAAGCCTACCTGGAGGAAATACAGAAATGAGTGAATGCCAGATTCCGGCCTGGGGGAGGTGCTCCAACCAAGTCTCCTTTCAGTTTTTCTACAGCATCTACCACATACACACACGTATGTGCCATGAATCATCGTCTCAGGCATGAGAAAACAAAATGTCTCAAGACAGGGTTTAGAAGGGAAATTATGTAAGGAATTACAGCTCTCCATGAAAAATGGTGTGTGAGTGTGTGTGTGCCAGAGAGAGAGAGAGAAAGAGTGAGATAAAGAGAGAGAGAGAGAGTTAAAGAGAAGCAGGAGAAAGAAAGGGAGGTAGAAGGAGGAAGAGGGGATAGGGATGGGGAGATGGGGAAGCAAAGAGAGCCAGACGATAAAGTTCCTTCCCCTCCCTCCTACACATCCAGATTCTTTGGCAGCTTCCAACCTTGCTAACATTCATTCTCCAGGGCAAGTTTGAAAGAAACGTTCAAGAAGCCAACAAAATTCAGGGTGGACACACTCAAGATTTCTGAGATAACAGTTACCAATGGTAACAAGAACCCAGCTCTAAAACTGGGCCATTGAGGAGGAAGGGCAGGAGGCGGAGGAGGAGTCTGAGGCCAGGAATGCTGATCTTGAAAAGAGCTACAGCACCAGCCCTGGAGCAGATTCTTCCCCTCCAGAGCCCTCTCTGCCTAAGCCCACAAACTCAGACTTTCCAAGGGCATTCATCATCCCATCCCTTTTTGTTTCCAAATGTTTCTGTCCTATTTGTTCAAATGTACATAATAGTATTAGAAAGGAACAAAAAGGGATACATTAAAAAAACAGTTGATGTCAATGTAGATTAAGAGGAATGTGAAATTACTGAGTAAATGGGATACACTGGCTGCATAAGCAAAAAGTTTTCATGAAACAGAAATTAAAGCTATATTTTGCTTCGTAAGAGTTGAGCACAATACTAGCTTGTAAATTGACAGGGATATTTATGTGGTGCGTGTTCTGTTACGTATTTTGACTTAAAGTTGAAACACTAAGATGACAAAGATCTGCTAATAATTTATTCTTAATTAAAAGATGCAACCTAAGAAGTAACTTTTAACAACTTCTTAATTATTCCTGTAACTGTATAACCTTCCTCAGTTAATCTTGTCAACCTTACAACAAATTTATCCACTGATCAAAAGTATTAGATGATATGAAAAGATTCAGAAGACATTGAAGTGTACTACTGATTTTATTCCCCCCCCCAAGGCATCTTTGTGGGTTTCCTTTCTCTAACCAACTCTTAATTGTGCTTTTAAATACGTGGTTAAAACCTTTCTTGTTTAGATTGTTTTTTCTCCTACAAATGTTCTTAGGAACTTGGAGCCAGCTAATCCATCTATTTACATCCCAGAGTTTCTCTCATGCTAATTCTTTCCTTCTAAAATCTCCCTCAGCCAATTTCCAACCCTACAGATCTTCGAAAAGCTAGCAAATTCTGATGACTATTTAACTTCTTCTCCTTGGGTTTTCTCATACAGATGGTCGATATGTGGCCTCCATTGTGGTTACTTATATTTTTTATGCCCTTTAGTAGATATTTCCTGTATCCTACTCATGATCATATCCCTCAACTATACCTAGAATAAACCCCATGTTTTAAAAAGTACATAACTCCCTATGCCTTTCCAATTAGCAAGACATAAAACACCAAAGCAAAACTTTAATCTTTGTGCTCAATTACCTGCTCACATCATTTAACAGATGAAATTTCCTTTAGTGTATACCAATCTCATTCCAATGCAAACAAAACAAAATGTCAGGTCTGAACCAGACACAGAGCTGTCAAGTAAAAGAAGCAACTCAAATAATCATGTCAAGTCAGATTCCCAGAAATCCTCTTCATCCTGGGTCTCCAGATCACCACCACTTGCCAGTCACCTTACAAATGTGGTGATGTCCTTTGGAAAATTGAATTGACCAAGTGTGTCCATTTGTCTGATTTTGTTTGCCTAATCAATATAAAACAGGTTTACTATAAAGACCAAAAATATTCTTGTCCATTCCTCTAAAAATCCTAGCCATTAATCTGTTTTCATCAAATCAGTTATTGGAAGTCTATTTTTCCATAGTCTTCCATTTGGTTTATGAAACGCTCCACTAAGTTGCCTTAAGGTAGAAATTAATTTACTCACAGCAACTGAATTGTTTTTTCCTTAATTAAACACTGCCTTCTCAAACCCACTATACGCTTCTCAGAAGGAAAAAAAAAGACTCAAAAAACAAACAAAATCAAAAACAGACAAACAAAACTCCTATATTTGCTGAAAGGGTTGAGGATTTTTATGAAGCATTTCAACTGATTTGCCAGAAAGCAGTAAGCAGGGCAGCTGCTGCTACCCCTCCGCTGGCCTCTCAGATTTCTTCTAGCCTCTCTCCTGCCTGGAGGCACAGTTCCCATCTCTGCCATTGCTCTTTCTTGCTTTCTGTCTGCCTGCAGCCTTTCCCTCCCAGCTCCTCGCTACTGTGTGCAGGACCCAGGACGGCAGCCCTCTGATGGTGACCACAGTCACCCTGGGTACACCATCTTCATAATGCATGTGGGAAGAATTGACTAATACTCCAAAGCAACCAAAGTGTGAAAAAGAAAAAAAAAAAAAGAGGAGATATATATTTTCCAAACAACTCAACATTATGTATACATTATCTTGCCCTTTAAAAAAATAAATTATGCCACTTGGCGAAAATAACATATACCTCAGAAACTCCTTCCAGATATAAATCAATGCATTTCAGAAGCATAGATTTTCCTGCATAAAAGCCCAGATGTGGAGTTTGATTCCACACTCCTGTCCAAAACAATCACTAAGTCCAAGAAACATTTACATAAAATCAGAACATTTCATGGATTAAGAGATTCTTCTTCATCAGTATTAACTATGTATGTTCTTTCTCAGAAGCAAGTTAAAAAATAAATAAATCAGGTACAATCCTCAACCTTTCACAACCTTTCAAAAGTGAAACCTTAGATTTGGCATGATCCATTTTTTGAAGTTATCTTTTATTTTTATTTATAAATATTATTGTCTGTTTTTTGAGACTTTGGAAAAAAATAAGAAAAAGAAGTTAACTGATGACTCCACACTGAACCTCAGAGTCAAAGCATTCTATGATAGACATACTTTTATCTGACAATGTGAAAGTTACTCTTTTTTTTGCATTATTATTATTGCTCAATATTTCGTTACAGCAATTGTCTGATTTCGGAATGTATTAATCTTCGTTCGTTCTCTATGGGGTTTTTGTTTCTAGTCCTTAGCTTAAACAGTTATTGTTATTAATTAAGCCTTTTTAATTTTGTGAAGGCAAAAAGTGGAAACCAAATAAACACATGTATATGTATAGAGGAAATAAAATTATATATAATATATATATTCCAGTGACTTTGTAAAATGTCACCAGTCTTTCGTGCCCTGGGGTCTCTTTATTAACTCTTAGAACAGTATCTAGAGACTTTAACCCCCAGTGAATGGATTTTTGCAAAAGTATAATGCAGCCATCACACACTAGCCTGATATTTATTTCACTTAAGGCCACAGGGATCTGCCTGGCTTCTTCAGTCTGAGAGACAAAACTAAGGTGACAATTCAGGACATCCTATTTATTATACCAGTGGGACTTAGAGAGGTAAGAGAATAGGGAATCAAGGAGAAAGAAACCAAATTATATTTGAGTTAAAGAAAACTATACATTTGTAATGCTTTTCTGCAGTAGCAATGACAAAATCCCAATGCCAACAGAGAAAATATTGTGTTTTATATTATTATTCTATTGATCTGTTGGTCTCTCAATAGCTATTCACATATATACACATACACAGATATATTATGTATGTATATCTATTATATCCAACACATCTATTATATATATGCATATATGTAATTTTACTAATGGAAAACACATACAGATGTAATTCACTACCGATGAGGGACTCATTGTATTCCTTCAGCCATATTAAGTGAAGTTAACACTAAAGACAGAATTATTTACAATAGGTTTGTTCTTGGTTCAATGTAATAAAAGAATTATGAAAATTTAAACACACTCATGGATGTTTAAGTAGTTGACATGGTTCTTCCCTGCTAGAAAATTCCAAGAGTTTGGAAAAAAAAAAAAAAAAGAATGCAAAATAAATACTTGACAGAATTCATTTCTGTAAAAAAGTTGTAATATGTTGGGGAAAATAACATATCAAGTACTTTAAAATTAGAGAAATTAGAGAACGATCAAAAAATATGGCAATAGAGTGCTAAATTATGTGATCAAATACTACATTAAATAATACAAACAATAACTTCTAAGAGTAACCAGAGGAAAATAAATAAATGTGTTCTGATATTATAGAGGAAGCCTATTGAAGATTATGGAAGACTGTGATGAGAATTAAAGAAGTTTAAAAAAAAAGTGAAAACTTAAAAATGCTTAATTAAAAACAGAAGAGCACACTTAGTTCAAAGCAGAAAGGTTGGGATCAGAATGAGTGACAGAGGCCTCTCCTGAGAGTTTGTGGATTTTACTTGTTTTCACTAGGATCAAGGTTATCACAGAACTAATATCCAAAGCCAGGAACAAGCCATGACACTAGCCCAGGGTCCTCCTCGTGAGATGCAGTGTGTCTATGTCTCCTTCTAGCCTTGGTGCTTTTATGCATTTATTCAAGTCAATATTTATTCAGTGCCTCTAACATTCTATTCACTGTTTGGGTTCTGGAGACATTGCAATAAACCAGACAGACGAAGTCCCTGCTCTCTTGAACCTAACCTTCTGGTGAGGGACATAAATAAGGGAGAAATAAGTAGATGGATGGTGAGTGGATGGTATAGCAAATGGTCATCAGTGCTGGGGGGGGGCAGTAGCTACTCAGAGAGGACATCTGAGCAGAGACCTGCAGGCCATGAGCAAGTGACTCATGTGTGCAACTGTGGGAAGATGATCTCAGGTAGAGAAAACGGCAAGTGCAAAGGCCCTGAGGTATGTCCCATATGCTTCAGGAACAGCAAGGCACCAGTGAGGCTGGAGCAAAATGGGTGAAGCAAAGTATAAGGTGAGGTCAGAAAAGTCCAAGGGGGGATTACACACATCCTGCAGGGGACGAATTGACTTGGACTTGACGCTACATGACATCCAAAGGTTTCAGATACCTTTGAACAAAGAAGTGGCATGACCATAAATATATTTAAAGGATCTTCTGTCTGCTGTGTGTAGAATAGACTAAAATAAAGGTGGTAAAAATGGTGAGATCCTTGATGTACTTGACAACAGAGCTGCGAGGATTTTACAGATAGATTGGTGATGAATATGGAAGCAGGTGAGGGCAGCAATGGAAAAGAGAAATCAAAGATGATTCCAAAGTTTTTGTCCTGAGCAATTAGAGAGACAGAGTTTATTATGATGGAGGCAGGAGATAATACAGTGGAGTCAGGGCAGGAGTTTCTTTCCTTCCTTCTTTTTTTTTTTTTTTTTTTTTTTGTTGGTACATAAGATAAGCTGCATCATGATGGTATGTGCTGGTTGGAACGATACAAGAGAAAGAAAAAAAAGTGAATGCTGGAGAACGCAGAAACAACTGCTAGAGTGATGTGGATGAGTAAGGGAGAAGGGAATGGGACTGGCTTTGGCTAAGAAGGCAGGCAAGTTCATCCACAGTCAACGGGAGGAAAGGGAAAGCTCTGTGTGGGCTAGCGGAGGTGGTGCTGGGAACTTGCGGGAATTTTCTTCCTTTTTTTTTTTTTTCTATTTTATCAGCTCTTCAATTTAGAGTGAGGACTGGGGTTTTTCTCCTTATCCTTCCCACTTTGCCCTCCCAGTTGTCCTCTCTAGGTCACTGTCCAAACCCTCTACTCTGCCCTCTGGAACAGGTTATTCCAAACCAAGACCTCCCCCTCCCAGACATTCAGTATTTTCATTTTCACCTACCCTTTTACACCTGGATCTACGTCTGGGCCAGGCATGCTAACATCTTCTGCAGGTCCCCTGACAGCTATCATCTTTTTGCAGCCTCCCTCTGCCAATATTGAAGACCAGGTAGGAGATGGGAAGGGGGGAGGGGCAGTTTTCTTCTCTGGTTATTGGCAACTGTGTTGGTGGCAACAGGAATCAGGGAATTTCCAACTGCCCAGCCAGGGCAGCACATTCTTAGTGGGTCCGGCTCTAGTTGAGGTGGGTCCAGAACTGGCTGTGACAGTTTCCCCAGCAGCACAGAAGCGAGGGCTGGGCTATGGACACGAGCAGCTTCTGATCACTGGGAATATGCTTCTCCGTGTGTAATCCTTAGTCACTTCACCTCTCTCCTTTTGCTCTTCCAGTCCTGCCTAAATCTTTGCAACCAGTGCTTTGAATTAAACCCTCATGGTATGAAAAACAGAGAAGCGTTTCTATTTTCTTGACCACCCGTCCCTGTCTGATACACTGTCATTATGCTCAACTCCTTTTCAAGAGTTTCCTCCTCCTCCTTGCTTGAATTAAAATATATCTCTTCCTCGGTGATGCTGTTTTTCTGCAACACACTTCGGCGCTGCTGTTTGTCTCTAGTGTCCTGACAATTCTCGGCCAGAAGGTAACGTTAATACCCTCACCTCCCCGTTACTCCATTCACCCTATGTTCCCAAATACCACTCACCACATCCTTCCCTTGGGCTTGACGTATCCACCCCACCTTTACCCAAGGGACTTGGACGGTCCCTCTTTTTATTTTTTTAAAGGATTTATTGATATATGCATCATAGAATTCACCCACTTAGAGTGTATAATTTAATGGCTTTTAGTATATTCTCAGAGTTGTGCGACCATCACCACTATCAATTTGAGAACATTTTCATCACCCCCCAAAGAAATTCCCAAGCTATCTGACTGCCAGGCCCAGTCAATCACTAATCTACTCTTTATCTCTATAGATTTGCTTTTTCTGGACATCTCTTTCTTTTTACTTAATTTTTATTAAATCATAACTGTATATATTTATGGAGTATAATGATTATTTGATATAGAATGTGGAATACTTAAATAAAACTAATATAACCATCACCTCACTTACTTATTTTTGCAGTAAGATATTTATAATATACTCTTAGTTGTTTTGAAATACGCCCTTGCACTGTGTACATTAGGTGAGATCTTGCCAAATATCCTCCCATCTCTCATCCTCCCCTCCCCTCCCTCCTCCCTCCTCTCTCCTCTTTCTTTCTGGACTATCTTTGTATTTTGTCATTCATGTGAATTTATATATTGGTTTCGTAGTAGTATTTAGTATATTGGATACTTTTTTTCCTATTCTTGATATACTTTACTAAGAAGAATATGTTCCAGCTCCATCCAGGTAAACATAAAAGATGTAAAGTCTTCCTATTTTTTAGGTCTGCATAGTATTCCATGGTGTACATAGACCACAATTTGTTTATCCATTCATGGGTTGATGGGCATTTGGGATGCTTCCATGACTTGGCTATTGTGAACTGGGCTGCAATAAACATTCTGGTGCAAATGTCTTTGTTGTAAAATGATTTTTGTTCATCTGGGTAGATACCTAGTAATGATATTGTGGGATCAAATGGTAGGTCAACTCTTAGTTCCTTGAAAATTCTCTGTATTTCTTTCCAAAAAGCCTGAATTAGTTTTCAGTCCCACCAAGAGTTTAAAAGTGTTCCTTTCTCTCCACATCCACAGGACATCTGGAATTTTGGGATTTTGTGATGTAGGCTATTCCTACTGGAGTTAGGTGATATCTCAAAGTGGTTTTGATTTGCATTTCTTTGATGATTAAAGATGACGAGCATTTTTTTCATGTGTCTGTAGATCGTGCGCCTGTCATCTTCAGAGAAATTTCTGTTTAAGTCTCTTGCCCACAAAGAAATGAGGTTGTTTGTTCTTTTCTTATTGATTAGTTTCAGTTCTCTGTGGATTCTAGTTATCAGACCTTTGTCAGAAACATAAAAAACCTGCAAAAATCTTCTCCCATTATGAAGGCTGTCTGTCTGCTTTACTTACAGTGCCCTTAGATGGACAGGAGCTTTTTAGCTTGATCAGATCCTAGTAATATATTTTTGGTCTTGCTTCAATTGCCCAGGGGGTCCTCCTCATAAAATATTTTCCCAGGCCGATATCTTCGAGTGTTTTCCCTCCACTCTCTTCTAGTATTTTTATAGTTTCATGTCTTAAGTTTAAATCTTTTATCCAGTGAGAATCAATTTTTGTTAATGGTAAAAGGTGAGGGTCCAGTTTCTGTCTTCTAGAGGTCACCAGCCAGTTCTCCCAGCACCATGTGTTAAGTAGGGAATCGATTTCCCCAGGGACTGTTGGATAAGCCTAACATTTCCTCTTTTTAACTAAAGGCTTTGGCATCCAGCCCCCAACTTGGCTTTTGCCCACATGGTCTCAGTATCTACGCGGACGACCCATGACCCCTCCACCATCCAGAGCCTTCAGCTTCTTGACCTTTCAGTTTCTTCTTCATCCCAATTCAGTCTCTCCTTCATGCCAACACCTTTATTTTACCTATTCCACAAACAAAATAAGTAACTATTACACCCCCTTCATCTAGTAGTGCCTATTTTTAGCGTACTTGACTGGGTCATCTTTGGTCTTTATTGAACTTGTATGCATTTCCAGCGTGTCCATCCCTCTATTTTCTCCCATTTAGCCAGCTATTTCTTTCCTCCTCCCATTTCCTGCATTTCAGGACCCATTGTTCCAAGAGCACTCTTGTCAATAGCTTGACTCTTTCACCTCACTCTCTTTTCATCATGTAAGTCCAGCAAATCCCCACTCCTCGGTCATCTAATTCTTTCTCTCTGCCTGCACCTGAGTAGTTAAATATAGCTGGGGATGGGGGGAATCATTTTAAATGGCAGATCGATAGGTTCCTTTGTAACTTCAAAAGCCCAGTATCAAATAGGCTCTGAACCTATTTATCTCTGATTTATACTTTCTCATTTTCTCCAACGATTTTTTCAATTTTTCAAAATTATCCTTATACATTTAACCCATCCTTTAACTCCCTTTGTTCTCAACACACGGTGATCTCATGTGCTAATTCATAGAGAAAATAGATGCTTAGCATGGGCTGTCCATGACTTCTTGCTGGCAAATGCACAAACCCGTCTATGTCTGCCCATCTTCCTTCCCTCCTTTCTATTATAATAAAGGAGCTATCTCACAAACTTAGGCAAATTTCTCCACTTTCGCTTTAATTCTGTCTTTGCACAAATTATGAGAAACTTGTCACTCTTTAACTCTTTTCTTTGCTTTTTATCTGGAATCTTCCCAGCAACTTTCTTTGTTAACAAAATCAACTAGTGTAAACTGTGCAGAATAGCAACATTTAGTACTTTCTCAATACTTGGCAACTATTGCCTCTATCTAGCCCCCAAAGATTTTCATCACTCAAAAGGGAACCCCAAACTCATTAAGCAGTCATTGCCCATTCACTTCCCCATGGCCTGTGGTAAACTCTTCTCTGCTTTCTGTGTATGGATTTACGTCTTCTGGATGTGTCATATAACTAGAATCTCAGAATATGTGACCTTTTTTTGTCTGCCTCCTCCCACTTTGCCTATTTTTGAGGTCCATTTATGTCGCATGCATTCACTCTTTGTACAATGTACTTATATTCCTTGTATGAAGATATCACATTTTGTTTATCCATTCATCAGCTGATGGACATTCGAGCTGTTTCTAGCTCTTGACTGCTATGAATAGTGCTACTGTCTTTTGAGCCCTTGTTTTCATTCTTTTGGGTAGATACCTAGGAGTAGAATTGCTGGGTCATATGGTGATTCTATGTTTAACTTTTTGAGCAACCACCATCCTGTTTTCCACAGCAGCTGCCCATCTACTTTTAAACATGCTCATATCTTTAAATTAAAAAAAAAACCGAACCTCATGTCCTTCTCTGGCTATCAATCTTTCTCTTACCTTGTCAAAGCAACTTCTTAGAAAAAGTTAAATTGGGGCACCTTCCAGCCCATCGTAGGCCTTTTTCTTTTCTTTTCTCTCTCTTATTTCCCCATTGATTCTGGCTGTCCTCCAATCTGTTCCCCGTACTACAGCCACTGTGACCTTTTCAAAATGCAAATCTGATCATGCCACCCTTGTTTCAAACATTCAGAGGATTTCCAGTGCTCTGGGGTAAGACAGAGTCCTTACCTCCCTGACCCATATGATCTCACCCACCTTCCTCTCTAACCATTCCTCCTGTGCCAGGTACTCGGTCACTCTAGGAGCCCAGCCTGTGCCCTCCCATCCACCACAGTTCTTGCCATTTTCTCACCCTGGACTATAACTTACTCTTCCCCAGGTCTTTACTTATCAATTTCTACCCTTTACATCTCTGTTCATTCCACACTTCTCCTGTTAAGCCATCCTTGATCTCCATGGTTTGGTAACATTCCTTAAATCTTACAGTACTTATGGGTTGAATTGCATTTGGGTCCTAAAAATCCTCAGTACCACAGAATGTGACTGTATTTGAACACAGGATCTTTAAGGAGGTATTAAGGTTAAATGAGATCATGCGACAGGTCCCCAATCTACTTTGACTGGTGTCCTTAATAAAATAGGAGACCTACGACACAGACAACATGCAGACAAGGGGTGATCTTGTGATGACACAGCCAGAAGACAGACACTTGCAAGCCAGAGACAGAGGAAACCAAGCCGACTAAGACCTTGATCTTGGACTTCTACTCTCCAGAACTGTGAGAAAGCAAATTTCTGTTTTATATGTCACCCAGTCTGTTGCACTTCATCATAGCAGGCCTAGCAGACTAATACAATCACCCTGTACCTCTCTTCCCACAACCCACTTGCCAGAGAGTTAATTTTACTTTTACTTTTTATTTCTTTGACTTTTAAAAATTAACCATTTCCTCTCCTTCTCCTTCTTTTTCTTCTTCTTCTTTTCTGTCTCTCTTTCTCACTCTAGGAGTATATTTATACTGATGGCAAGGATTCTTCCTGTTACTATTTACAGGTAGATAACATAGTGATTAGCAATAATTACGTGCAGTAATTCAATATACAGGTATATTTCTTAAATAAATGAGTGAAGAGATGAATGAAAAATAAATGAATATGTTTATTTAATTGAACAATCTAGGCATCTCTAAATTTTACTTGTCAAACTTTTTTTTTAAAATCCATCATTCATGAAATGCCAAGCCCCACGAGGGATAGTCCCTATTTGCACAACGCTCCCAGTCAGGCTGAGAAGTGAAAATGCAAACAAAACTAAAACATTTCACTAAAGTGAAATGCAAACAAAACTAAATCAGAAAGGACTGATTCTCTAAGTAGAGACACATACTAACAATCTGGAGCCCAGATTAGGAAACAAGCAACACTGAGGAGCCAGAGCAGGTCTCATTTGAGCGGATGAGTCTGTATCTCACTTTTGAAACAGGAATGAGAAGAAAGAAGCTGAGGAGGGCAGAACGAAATCAGGCAGCGGGCTAGGAAGGAGCAAAGCCTTGACGTGTGGGAAAGGACAAGAAAACTTTTTATCACTACTATTGCAATTTCCCATTAAGTTCTGTGGGTTATCACATAAAAGTTCTTGAAACTAAAGGGAGTATGAGTTCAAATTGAGTTAGTGGCAGACTAAAATTAAATAGTTTTCTTCTCTATGGGACTTTTCCAAGCCATTAGTATGCTAAGTGCATATGATTTTCAAAGAAGAATGCATTACTTCCTCAATTTATATGACTCCTTAACTCCTTTTGCTTCTTTCCAGAGTTTATCTTACATGCCTACTATTCCGTCTTATACTCTAAGAAATGCAAGACCAAACCAAGGACAATGGTAAACGACCATCCAGAAAAGTAGGCTGGTATTTGACAGCAAGTCAAAAAATCCATAAGATGTATTGAGATCACAAGAAGATTTAATCCAAAGGGTGGGCTCCGTGGCTCACACTTGTAATCCCAGCAGTGTGGGAGGCTGAGGCAGGTGGATTGCCTAAGCTCGCAGGTACCAGACCAGAATGAGCAAGAGCAAGACCCCATCTCTAAAAATAGCAGGACATTGTGGCAGGTACTTGTAATCCCAGCTACTCAAGAGGCTGAGGCAAGAGAATCATTTGAGCCCAAGAGTTGGAGGTTGCTATGAGCTATGATGCCAGGGCATTCTACCCAGGGTGGCAAAGTGAGACTCTGTCTCAAAAAAAAAAAAAAAAGAAGAAGAAGAAGATTTAATTTAAATATCTTGAACAATTATGATCTCTCAGACAGAATCCTTAGTAGAATTAGTCAGTGAATATATTATTTGAATCCTATCAGGCAGTGAAGCAACTTGGATAGGAGACTGAAGGCTTAAATTACATTTCAGAAGTAAGTTACATGGTAACTTTAATCTAGGGACCCTTTGTAGATTAGGGAGCCTCTGTTAGAATGAGTATAAATAGAATTCAGCATGCATCCTCACTGTCAGAAGCATGGATCAAGTCACAGACTCAAGATCAAGCATGTAGTAGAAACTTAATATACAGAGGGCACCAAAAAATGCATGCACATTTTAAGGGATGTTATCTATGTGTTCCATGTATTACTTTTTGAAGTTAAACTGATGCTACCATTACTGGTCAAATGTACTTAGATATGTTTCTCATAGCCAAATTCCCTGCAATTAATAATGATCGATTTTACTTCTAACAAGATCTCATAACTTTTGTAAACATTTTTGGCATCCCTGGTTTAAGTTATCAATAAAATAAATATCTCCTATAATTGATACATAAGTAACATCAGGAAGTTCACATTAGTGCACTCTCCTTGGAATGATAAAACTGTCTCCCTTGTAGATAAATCAGACTCAGATAGAATATGGTTATATTTAACAAATGAACCAACATTATCCGTGTGTGTGTGTGTGTGTCTGTCTGTCTGTCTATCTGTCTGTGTGTTTTGGGGGGGGGCCAGCTCCTTACCCCTCTTATGTATGGGGCCAGCTCCTTACTCCTCTGAGCCACAGGCACCACCCTATGTATATATTTTTTTTAAAGAAGATTGCAAATAGTTAGCTTAGAGGGTCTATGGTTATCAAGAACTCAAGTTCATTAAAACAATGTACATATTCAGTATTTTTACTAAATATTTTTACTGCATAAGGGAATGTGGCATATTGGAGCATCTGATAACTCAGTTCTGTAATTCTCATTTAAATTCTATAATTAGATAGTTTATTAAACCTTTTATTTTAATTTCAAAGGCATGAAAATTTCACTAAGTTTATGAATAATACCAAAGCATTTAAAGAGAACTTAAGTTTTACCATATTTCAGAGTTTAAAATACTGTATTTCTTAAATTTCATTAAATAATTAGAAAAATGTTTTTTGTCAATTAGATAGTTTTGGGTTTAAGACCCTAAAATCAGATATCTTAAATTTATAAATTCACCTTAAAATGTTCGAACAATTTTAATTAGATTTTGAAAATATGCTAGAAAGTGATTGCTAAAATAGCCTACATTTTTAATAAAGTTATAAGCTTATTGCTTAATAAAGCAATAAAAGACTGAGGAAAAATAATTCATATCTATAATAATTCAAATATTAATTTTCAAATCCAAAAGAATCACAAATCCTCATTTCTGTGCCTTCAAGGGCACCAGAAAAATTTCATATTGACAGATAGGCATTTATTAAAGATGTTAAAATAATGAGTTCTAAGTATTTGGGGCTTTTTTTTTTTTTTTCTGTAATTAAAATGAGTTCATTGAAAGCTTTGGACCAACGGAATGTTGTGATCACATTTGTATCTCACCAGATAATTCTGATGGCAGGGAAATGCCCTTTCCTGTGTTTTTGCTGGGTGAATTCTACTTACTCCTTCAACCACCAAAATTGACCATACCTCCTCCATGAAATTAAAACAGACACACAACCTGAGGCAGAATTAAAACTTCTCCATACCCCTTTGTAGTTTACAAATCCTGTATGATAACCATTTCTTTCCAAGGGGTCTTTAATGTCCTGTCTCCTGTAGTAAAAATTATGAAGCGATACTGTCTTATTTACTTTTAGATTATTTTGTTCCTGACATGGAACCATTTAGGTTCATACTATTTGGGTGCCATACACCTAATTATATTTCGATTAGATAGCATGCAATTGAAATGCTTCGTTCAGGACTACATTCCAAATTGAGTACAAACCCTACCCAAGTGCAGATATCACATAACATCCCACAAAGAAAGGGAGGGATCTCTTTTTCTCCTCTCACTTTCCATTTTTTAATTGCAATTATAATTAAATAAATAGCAAGTCCTAAGTATTAATTATTTTTATTCAAGATACATCCAGCACCACAGAGAAAGAACTGGCTCTTCCAGCATTTCCTATCAACAGGTTTTCAGTCGTGTACTCACTTGCAAATGATTACACATTCTCAGGAAAGAAATGTGTTTGGGTTGGAAAAAGTCCCAGCAGGCCCATAGGGTGGGCATTTGAGTCCCTGATAAAAAGCCAAGTCCCACTGTCTAGAGAGGAGGAAATTAGAAAAGGGGCAAAGAACCATTTGCTTCGGGGCCTAAAATAACACCAATTTCAACAAGAACTATGAGCAGCAAGATAGCGGAATTAAACAGTAGAGAAAAATTGCTAAGACTTCTCCAACTATAAAATAACTTAGAAAATAACTTCAAAATAATTTCCCAATCCACAACAATATTTTGACCAAGAATATATTGAAAGGCAATTTAGCGAGATGTTTTGGAGGACTTCAACATAGTAAAAGATATATCTTTAGATCACGAAGAGATGAATAAATATTAATACAACAACAAAAACCTTTGATGTACCTTTTAATCCTCAGATTGTATTTTTTGTGCGTGAGTTATTTCCTTTTGTGTGCGTGCATATGTCTTTTCTCACCCCACCTCTCTCTCCCTGGCTTTCTCTCTTAATTATACTGTAAAAATCAAGCCAGCAGGAACTGCTTCTTAACATTTAATCATTATCCACCCGGGCTGTCATAATTTTTTTTTCTTTTCTTACGGAGAAATTTTTCCTTCTATTGCCTATACTTTGCTCCAGCACATTAATTATCTTTCTTGTGACAAGCCCCTAATCCATTTTTGTTCTGTGAAATCTGTAGCACTTAATGAAGATTATTCTCACTTTGTAAAGGCTTTAGAAGGGACTTTTCAGATCCTGTCTAAATGAGGGCCTCTTAAGTCATATGATGAGCTTAGATTGGAGCCCTGGTCTCTCAGATTTGATTAGCAGGTCCCGATGGCCTGCTACTACTTTGCTCAGCTCTGTGATTTTAGCAAGGAAAAAAAAAAAGCCAAAAAGAAAAACAAGAGTAGCTATCTGGATAATAGCAGGAACAAGTCAGAGAGGACAGTCACCTGCCATATGCACTATTCTGAGTACAGTCATTAGCTACAGATGCCTGGTAATTTGAAATGGGGACCTTTCTGCCTCTCATCTTAGGGAGTTGCGGGGCTGAGACCAGTATGTGTAAATAAGAGTCCATTCATTTTCTGCTGGGGCTTAGAATTAGTAATTCTAGCGTGTGGCTCTTCCTTCCTGTGTCTTTATGAACTTTCTGCCTTTTAAACAATCAGTACTTCACGATTATGGCATGCTTAATTTTAGATCTGCCTTCACTATTTGCTCTCAAGAAGAAAAAACATACAACACATTAAGTTCCGGTTCTGGAAAAATAAGGTACCAGTCTAAAAAACAGATGGTGACTATCACTAAAGGAGCTTCAATGACACGCGGCCCATCTTCTTTCGCCCTTGGGGGGAAACCCATATTCTACCCTATGCTGTCAGAAACACATGCACCTGGCCGGATGGTAATTACATTTGGATTTCCAATATTCCCCCAAATCAGTGACAGACATGTGTCCAGGTGTTTTGAATCAGAGCTATATATTTGGCAACTTATGGACCACCTAGGGCTGGAATAGTGCGGTCAAAGACTGGGAATCAGAACACATGATTTTGAAATAAAATCTATATAATAGAAAATAAGAAGCGATGGCTTTTTTCAGTAACTGTGATTAAACTGGCTTCTTCTGCCCCTTGGAGTCAGATGAGAAAGAAATAATGATAATCATGGAAAGAAACATCACTAGATTGAAAATCTGTGGGATGCCCACGAGGCATGACCCCTAACCAAGCAGACACAGAGAAGTCCTGATGCCCAAGGCAACTGAGATTCTAGAATGGGCCTGAAACGTTTTTCTTCCAGCCTTCATGCATGATACTCCTCTAACTAAAAAATCGTCTTTGGTTTCCCCTTTCCCTGCCCCACTCAAACCCTGACTTCACTTGGAAACTTTTTTACCTCAGTCTCAGTTTGAAACTCACTTTCTTCAAGAAAGCTTTGCTGATCCCCTAAACCAGAAGAACAAAATCCATGATGACCCCCGGGGCCCCCATGCTTTGCTCATTATAACATATATCATCATTTGTCATATTTCCCCATTTTATTGGCCTTATTCCTTCCTGGATTACAAATTCCCTTAAAGTTGAAAAATGTATGTGCCTAATTCATACTAGTCCTTAAATATGTAATTCTGGAATAAGAAGAGAATAACAAACCGCACATCTCTTGGCAGTACGTGGTACTAAATTTTGAGATACTTTCTACAGGTTAAAAGACAGAAATGTACTTTTTCTGAAAACCCTGAAAAGCAGGATCAATAATTACCCAAAATGAACAAACTGTCCTTTCTGGTCCTTTTTAGCCCTATAAATCGTTTTTGGTTGTTTTTTTTTTAAATAAAACTGCTAACATAAATCTTAGATTAATAATTGTGTCCTTGTCATTATTTCACCACTTCAGTAGTTGAGTGCCCAAGATGGAGGTGAATAACAGGACTGGCCTTATCTAATCAAGCCCTGAACGGCACTTGTCTCAAGGTATGAGAGCAACCATTCCACTGCCCAGCATTAATATCATTAGCAAAAAGAGGCGATAAGGAGATTTTTGTTTAGCAGAATCCTTTAGTCTGTGCGATTTCACCCTTATCGCTGATTATTTACCCAGCTCACATCTTTATTCCAGAGTATACAGATTTTTTTTTAAGTTGAAGTCCCATGTTAACCAGGTAAATTTCTACATAAACAAATAGTTTACTATGTTCGTATGACAAAAATAACTAATTCAGGACATACTATTCTTAAAAATCAACTCCTCCCATCTATGGATTAATCTTCAATTTCTTTCAGAGACAGAAGACTGGGTTTACCAATGTGGGGGACTCCTTTTCACGTAACATAGAAGATTTGCTGTGCCTTTCTAGATTGAGTCAGGGCCACTGTGTGTGAAGGTTTATATTATTTTCCCGCATGAGCCAACTATTGAGCTTACTGTTGAGTTTGTAAAGTGGAATATTCCACAGAAATGAAACATGAAGAAAGGGTAGCAATGATTCACATAAACTGCTCCTTCTTAATTTCCATATTCCCTGAGTTACTTGAACCCATTTGAACCTATTTTAGGTAAAAAAAAAAAAATGAGGCACTGAGAAGTCAAAGTCATAATATATTTCAGTCATCTGACAATAACTTTAATTTTTACTCTTAACTGTCCTGATGAAGGAATGCTTATTTGGAAGAGAAAATAAGAAGGATCTAGAAAATAAACTGAATTATGAAATATTTTCAATACATAAGTTTAAAGAAAATCATTGAGCTGCAGGGGTCTGCAGAGACAAACTTCTGCCTTGAATTTCCAGCCTAACATCTAGAGTAGAGCTAGTGCTTAATTCAAGGCAAATAAGTCTATGAATAAGTAGTAGGGACATGCCTATTACACTTGGATGGATGGTTAGCCTTTAACCTTGCTTAGGGCAAGGATATGCCTCTAAGGATATGCCTTTTAGGATGTGCCCTTTGCTCCTCCCCTGCTGACTACCCTCCAGATGCCTTTTCAAACATGTTTTGCTTTCTTTCTGCCTTGAAAACTTCAAGCATGCTGCGCCCTCTGCCAGCAGCTCTCATCTCACTCTCCACCTGAAGTCCTGCTTCAGACTGGCATAAATGACACCTCCTCCGGGAAGGCTTCTCCGTCATGATCAGCTTCTCTTCCCATGCATTCCGAGTGCCTACATTTGTCTGTCCCAGAACTTGTCCCACCTTTTTGGCATTGCCTACCTAACTTGGGTCTTTCCAGTAGGTTCTTGGGTCTTTCCAGTAGGCTCTGTGTTCTTTCAGGCCAAAGATTATGTCTACTTCGTATTACCAGGTCTCCTTTTGTTGCAAGTGACACAAACTTACTGAAACTCACTTTAGCTAACAAAAGGAATTTATTAGGTGTGTATTCAGGCATTCCAGATACTCATTTGAAGTCATCCAGCCTCTCTTTCTTCACCTGGGCTTCTCTCCATATGCCAGTCTTCTCGTCTGTTTCTACTCCCTTTCATCTTCGATGGTCTTTCTATCTCCATCATCTCTTCATCTCCACCTGGCTCACTTGCACCTGTGCATCTTACCATGTGGTAGTCGTCTTCTTTCTCACTGCAGATTACTTCCTGAAAATGTTGGGAGAGTACCTGGAGGAGGGGGCGGCTGTGGTTTGTCTATACACAGCTCCAGATTATGTCATTCCAATTTAATGATCACAAAGGAAAAAAAGCCTCTGTCCCCCTCCTAGAATCTAAGTACAAAATCTGAGGGCAGATTTCCACTAGGTTTAGACCAAGGCCTGACCCAGTCACTGGGAAAGCATACTATGATTAATCAGTCTTGAGGCAGATTCCTGCCCTCTGATCCAGGCCAGTGGAGCACATGCCAAGTTGCCCCATCAGAGTTAGAACTGAGGAGGGACAGCTACTTCTCAAAGGATATGGTTACTTGAGAAGAGGAGGAAATGATGGTGTGTGAACAAAATGATGAAATACCATTCATACTTCCAGACTCTAATATTAAATCTGATATGTGGTTGTTGGTCAATAGTCAGTTGATCAATGAATAAATTAACTTAGGAAATGGATTTGGAGCACAAATTAATATCTCAGGTATTAGAACTCCTACGTGATGATGACCCCAAAAAAGCTATTTCTTATGACAACAAGAAAAAAATAGCAATGCATTTTGATGGCTAAAAAGCTTATTCTATGTGTGATAAATATTTGCAAACACAATATACTTTAAAATGGAAGGTTAGTGTATTTGACTGATGGTTGTATAATGATCAACTACATAATTGATCATTATATAATGTCCTTCCTGGCTACCTAGTCCCAGATAAGCCCAAGTAGCAGATATGCCTGTAAAACTCTCACCTTTGAGATCAGGCCAGTTCATACTCTAAACAGGAGCTTCATATGCCTCTCCATCTGCATGGCTCTCTATCTCAGACTTGAGGTAGCCTTGGGGTGGGGTACCTATCCTTTTCTTCTTGTGGTCTCCTCTGAGCCTCTGTACACCTATACCCTGATCCTGAGCCCTGCTTATATTTCCTTTCTTATTTGGATAGTAAGCGGTTCCATCATCTCTGGCCTCCTACTACAAATTTATTTGATCATTGGACTTTGGATACGTTCCTGTACCCTGGACTTTCCTTCATTGTCTGTTCTATTCCTAGCTAGACTGAAATGAGAGATCCAGAAATCTGGACCAACCCACACAATTCAGCTGGTGACTCCTCTCCCCAGAGAGATCTTCTCTTTGATGTTCACTGCTCACAGATGAGCCGCTGCTGGACACAAACTTTGTTTCAACACATAGCTCCACTTGGCTCTTTCCACTACGGTCTATTTTTCTGGCTACTCACTCCAATCAAGATAAATGATAATTTTTCAGAAAATTTGTCTCGTGAGTTTCTAATAAACGAAGATTTGCAAGAGTAAAACGTTTCACATCATTTTATCACGCCTGTTAGTTTCTTCAGAAGGATGGCACATGTTGTGCCATTTGACTCCAAAATGCCCCTATCAAAAAAAAATTGTAGTCAGGACAAATACTTCCTTACCCCCAGCAAAGGAAAAGCCAAAATGACTTAGTGCATAAAATTTTATCAAGTGTTAATTTCTTTATTCTCCTGGGGACATGCCACTAGCTTTTGAGGATAGCCTTAATAAAATTCCAGGAATATGCTCATTTCAAGATACATTTTAATGGTCTGGCTGGCTATTTGTGTTAATACCATTAAACATATCACTCCTGGTTATAACTTCCTAAAATTGTAGAAACTAAAGAGTTGTGAAACCTGAATGTGGATTAAGTTCTTATCTCACTGGTTACATAGGATATATGTGAGAGAAAAGAGAGAGTAGTCACTAACTCATCACGTGCAGAGGGAGACTGCTTATCCCTTATGAGTCAGAATACAGTCACATCAGTGACCTGTCAATTTGAATTTCTGAGAGAAATAATTGCCACCTCATTTTTCCTAGCGTTTTTCCAGATGAATATCTGAGAACTAGCACATAAACTATGTCTCATACGTCCATTTGATTTTATATTCCCTATCATGCCAATTGGCATTTGTTCATTAAACAAACACCAGATGCCTACTATGTATCAGGACAGTGGTAATTTGAATGGTAGATCTTGAACCCTAAAAGCCACTGTTCTATTTCACCACACAAAAAGAAACACCAAGAAAAAAAACTCTCCTTGCATAATTTAGTGATGGGGCTATATAATTAATTCCCTACCTTAGGGTCATGTAATTCCTTACCTTGTGTATGGCTGTTGCAATGCATATCACAGTTGTTACGTCTTAGACTCACTCAGTAAGTCTCACACAGGAAAATTCTGAGACAGATTAATGCAATAATTCATTTTAAAAAATTAAGCATGGGAGAGACCAAATAAAATTTCAAATCAATTTGTCTGCATTCCCAACATTTACTATTCCTAATTCCTTGATGAGGCATTTTAGATTTGATTAAAAAGTCTCAACTAATTGTATATAAAATGCTCCAAGGTGAATTGAGGAATATAACAAGGAGTAAACTTCATTTTGCCTCCTTAGGATAATTCAAGTAATGTCATTGGGGACATTATCCTCTCATACAGCCGTTAAGAGGGCCCAAGAGGTGGGTGCAGGGCATTCCCGGGGACTTCTCTCTGTGATTTATGAGGGGTAGGGATCACACGGGACCTGACTCTTTTGTTTTCTGTCTCTTTGGTACAACTGCTGGCTACACATCTGCTGAATTTGGGGTCTTGTTCAGTAGGGAGAAGCTGAAGGAAAGGACGAAAATCAGGTTAGGATTACGAACATATATAAGTTGTTCCTTTGCCAGGACCACAAATATACAGAAGATATTTTAGAGGCTAATAATTAAAAGCAACTCCACCCGCTTCCTCTTTGGTAGATGAAGAAAACAGGCAGTGAGAGGCTGCAGTCTGCAATGCTGTGGTTCTGAAGGAATGAGTGCTAACGTGGCCTCCTCCCTCTTGGAACCCAACCTATATCATTTGGAAAACCTTTATTCATTATGTAGAGGCTGAGAGACACACGGAATTCCAGCTGGTCTCAGAGACTAATGTGACTAGCAGCCACGTCACCTCTCTCTCCCTTCCTCTTTCCCCATCTCTTCATTTGTCTCTTTATTCCCTTGCTTATTTCTTTCCATTTCCCTTCCTTTCTTCCAAGTAAGTGAGTTTCCAATATCCCCTGTTAGTCTTAGTTCTCGTAGCTTGTGCTCGAAAAACTTTGGGTGATATTCAGGGACGGGGCTTTCTCCTTTCTATCAATTTGCCATGGTGCAGTTAAGATGGAGGTAACAAAATGCTTTTAGAGAGGCTGTTGGTATTACTCTAGAAGGTAAAAACCAGGAGATGTGGGGTAGAGAGGCCGTGTCCAGCCCCTGGGGAAAGTGAACTACTTTAAACAAAGCAGCTTGATACAGCCCTGAGATAAAAGGCTTCAGGCTTCTACATGGGACCCTGTCCTGGATTGGAGAAAGAAGACTAGAATATGACATGAATTCATTGGTCATAGATAAGAAGAAACAATTTCAAGATTATATGTTTGCATGTATTGAAGAGAAATAACTTTTATAGGGAGAAAGAAATTTTAAAAGGAATAAAATTAAATTCTATCTAAAAGAGAAAGCATACAAAACCCTAGGATTTATAATAGAAAGTGTTTCTCAGTCTCTACAACTAACTGCTCATGAGCTTTTTAGTCTTCTTAAAAACCTCCCTGGTAATAAAGAGGAAAACATTATGAGTATCGAGTTTCTATAGAGCAGCTGATGCTGGTCTGCCTGTCTGGAAACACCAAGAGTAGTGACATATGATTTCAATTATGTTCCACAAAAATATCCTCTATACAAAGTGGAAAAGGAGCTGGATAGGACTGATATTACGAAAGACACTCTGGTTTGTCCTCAGGCAGGTCAGTGCATTGTCCCAGGTAGATTTCCAATAATAAGACGATCACATCCTCCAAGTCTCAAGAAGACCTAACTTGGAACATACTGACTGATGAGTGAATGACTGGATGAATGCCATTGGTCACATGACTCCATAGGAACTCAGAGGGTGAGAGGTTAAGTTCTGGAAAATCTTTGCTTCCGTTTTCTAGGTGCTTAGGCTTTGTCCTCTGGATGGAAGTGGAACACATTCTTCTCAGTAAAGCATCACAAGAGTGGAGAAGCAAGAATCCAATGTATTCAATTTTGATAAGAGGACAATTGATGACCTCAGTGGCGAGTGGGATAATGGGGTAGCAGAGATAGGGAAGAAGGGAGGTGGGTGGGATACAGGATTTGATGCACCTCTCAAGGGAGGAACACATTTATAAGAGAGACTTTGTCTGACAAATAAAGTTAGTATAACCTGGTTTCTTTGTAATTCAATGAATCAACAAAAATAAAAATAAAAATAAATTAGACTTATTTCAGAGATGCAACACTTGCCTTAGCCAGCATCTCATGTCTGGCTATGTTTTAATACATACAGAAGTTGAGCTTTTGGGAAAATGAGGCCTTCACTGACTTTCAAGCCCAAGTGTAACTATTCAATAGTTAGGATCAAATTGGTCTCATAGAATTTTTTTAAATTTTAGAGCCCACAGGGCTTTATGGAATATTTCTACCTATATCATTAGATGCATAGTAGGAAAACCGAGACCTAGAAAGAATGAAAAAATTATCCCAAACATGAATAAAACCCATGAATGTGAACACAAGGTACGCTGTCCCCACTCTACAGGTACAGACAGTAATTTTCAGCAGGGCATCAGGGAAGGCCCCATTAAGAAGATGACAGCTGAGCAAGAACTTGAAGGAGGAAGGAAAGTGAGCCATGTAGATAGCTGTCAAGGAAAGAATTTCCCAGGCAGAGTCATTTTCCAGGAATAGTAAAGAGGCTAGTGTGGCTGGAGCTGTGAGAACCAGGCAAGAAAATCTGGAGATAAGATCAGAGAGCTAATGGGAGGCCAGACTGGGGAGAGCTTTAGCAACCATTCAAAGGATCTGGGCACTTACTCTGCCTGAAATGTAAGCTACTCAAGGAATGGCATGATCTATCTTTATTTCTAAAGGTTCAGTGTGGCTGCTATGTTCAGAATCGACTACAGGACAGCAAAGTTTGAAGCAAAGACCACTCAGAGGCTCTTACAGGAAGTCCAGGAAAGAAATGGGCTCAGACCCGACCAACAGAATAAGGTATTGAGGTGGTGTCAGATTGTGTGTTAGTTCTGGAACCTGATCGATTTTCAGTCAGGAAAGGGAAAAGTCAAGGGTAACTGCCAAGGTTCTGGGCCTGGGTAACTGAAAGGATGAAGTGTCATTAACTGGGGTGACAAAGGCTTTGAGAGAAATAGGAGTGGGGTTGGGGGAAGATGTGGTATTCAGTTTTGGATATGTGGATTTTTGAGATGTCTCTTATCACACACAAAGTAAATAAGTCAAGTGAGAAAATAAGTCAGGTCCCAGACGATCAAAAATCGCATTACAACAAAGATATGGGTATCAGAATGTTTATTGCAGCCCAATTCATAATTGCCAGGTCATGGAAGAAGCCCAAGTGCCTATCAATCCACAAATGGATCAACAAACTGTGGTATATATACACCATGGAATACTATGCAGCCATAAAGAAAGATGGAGACTTCACATCCTTCATGTTCACATGGATGGAGTTGGAAAATGTTCTTCTTAGCAAAGTATCATAAGAATGGAAAAAAAAGTATCCAATGTACACACCTCTATTATGAAACTAATTTATACCTTTTATATGAAAGCTATAACCTAATAACAGCCTAAGAATGGGGGAGGGCCAAGGGAGGGGGGAATGGGTGGAGGGAGGAGGATTGGAGGGATCACTTCTGAGGTTTATCTTACAAGGGTACAAGTGAATCTTTTTAAGAGTAGAATGTGAACGTTTTAAAACAATAACTAAGAAAATGACATGAAGGCTATGTTAACCAGTTTGATGGAAGTGTTTCAGATTGTGTGTGAAAACCCCACACTGTACCCCAGAAGTGCATTAATGTACATAGTTACCATTCAATAAAAAAAAATAAAAACAAAAAAAAGAAAATGACATGAAGGCTATGTTAACCAGTTTGATGGAAGTGTTTCAGATTGTGTATGAAAACCCCACACTGTACCCCAGAAGTGCATTAATGTACATAGTTACCATTCAATAAAAAAAAGAAAAAAGAAAATAATACAAAGAAAAAAAAAGAAAATAAGTCAGGTGACCATACAGGTGTGGAATACAGAAGAAAGTCCAGGCTGACATAAAAATTGGGTAATTGTCAGTCTGTATTTGGCATAGGTGGTATTTAAATCCCTTTTCTTAAGATAGAAAGATACAGAAATGTTGGGGGCACCAGGACTCATACCTTTAAGAGGAGCACTCCAGGAAGCCAAGTCAGGAGGATTAAGGTTAGGAGTTCAAGACTAGCCTGAGCAAGAGTAAGATTCCCATCTCTACTAAACAAAGAAAAAAAAAATGAACCAAGTATGATGGTACACTTCGAATAGCTGTAGTCCCAGCTATTCGAGAGACTAAGGTAGAAAGATCATTTGAGCCCAGAAATTTCAGGTTTGCAGTGAGATATGATGATACTACTGCACTCCACCCTGGGCCCCAGAGTGATAGTGAGACTGTGTCTGAAAAAAAAGCAGGGGAGGGGGGAATATATTAATTGCTTTTAACTGGACCTCAATGTCCACTTAAGAAAAAAGCTAACAAGAAAGTCATAAAAGAATGAATCTCATTAAATTTTATATTCACTCTGTGGTTGGTTTCCTTGGGATTCTAAATACTAAGAGACACTGATTTTCTAGGTGAAAATACAATCAATCTACAAGGTATTATAGAGTTGCATCCTTATATTTAATTTCCTTGAAAATACACATTAGATTAGTCTTTACTATTACGATTATTGTATCATGATGACCCTGTCTTGAATTCCTACATCAAATGATGTTTTAATTTGACAACTAATTACAGTTTTCTTCACTTCTCTTGATCTGAGAAAATAAAGAGACCTAATTGGGGTATGCAGAAAGACATGAGACCCTGGCTGCCTTACCAGTAGTTGACAAGGTTTGATTTACTGTAAACAATATTTTGCCTTTTCCCTAAGAGAGCAATTCAAAAAATATACAAAAGATGTATTTCATGAGTATGTAATACCTATTAACAAACAATTTCAGGATCAATTAATTAATCATTATATTTTCCCTATGAAGTATTTTGGTTTCTATCTCTATAGTATTAATGAAAGTCACATGTGCTGTCGTTTCATTTCCTCTGAGAAATTTATTTTTTAATTAGCCTCCCTTAAATACATTTAAATTTTTCACATCTAGATTATTTTACGCAAAAGTTCCCACTTAGGTTTAGAAATCCCCTTCTTTTAGAGAGAGAAAGAGAGAGAGAGAGATGGGTCCAATTACTATCTATTCCTGGACGGAGAATCTCTGGAATGATTTTATTTTAAACTGAGAAAATAATGAATAATTAGAATGGTATTGAAGAAGAAACTTAGCGTGCACACATCTTTGGGAAAGAACTGAGGCGAGATCATTCCCACTACTAGACATTTCAGGTCAAATTCTTGCACTAGAACAGGATTGACTGACTTCTCTGCTCTCTCTGCAGATTTCTGCCTCCCCCTCAAAAATCTCCTCAGATATATTTAAAGTAGACAGGAGATCATAAAACAATACTAAAGACAACACAAGTGGAGGCAGCTGTTGGGTTTGTTTTGTTTTGGCAGTATATAAAGGTAACTAAAAACAGAGAAGCATATGGAATGGGAGAAATAACAAACTTTACAAAGGCATTAGCCATCCAAATATACAGAAACACACACTAAAAATCAAAACACTTTATGCAGAGACCATCACCAGCGAATAAACAATCTGTGCATGACATGTGTTCCCCTTTTCTACTCTTCCTGGGAGAGACCCAACTGTCATGCATTAGTCACTCAGTCAACAAATGTGTAGAGGCTCCTCTCCTAACCCCACACTCTGCTAGACTCTGAGAATACAGTGGGGCATAATCTCACGGAGTTTCCTGCTCAGTAAGAAAGACACATAGTGACGCAGGCAAGGGAGGCAGGACAAGTGCTTGTGGAGGGAAGCTCAGGCACCCCTGTCGTCTAACCGCTTGCTACCACCACCTGCCACAATTGGCACTTTTGCTAGTGCTGACCATTGCTCCTCTGCCCAGGAATTCCACGTGGCCAACTAAGGGAGTTCAAAATCCCACCTCCCAGGTGGGGGAAGGCAAGGTCTTCATTTCTTGGTTTGTAATTGCTGTAAATTGCTCATGCAAGTACTTAAATTTATCCCGTGTACACCTGTCCCCTCTGCAAAACCCAATACAAACCAACCACGTTCCCTGCTCTTATAAAGCTAATCTTCTTGAGCAGGGATAAGATATGAACATCAATATTCTAGCACATATCACCATATCATAAGGCATCCAAAGCCATGTATCAGTGACATTGTTTGGAAGGGTCAAGGCCAAGGAGGAAAACATTTGATAGAAATCAAAAGAAGACTACCACGTGAAAGAATGGTATTGGAGATGGATCGTCAACAATGCTTAGCATTTCAGTAAGCAGAAAAGAGAATAAAGGATAGCCTAGTCTAACAAAAAGATATCAAACTCATGGAAAAGTAGGGTGAGGTGAAAAGATAACAAAGGGTTTGGGAAAACTGGAACTAAGTGGAAGGGACACTTAGTCCACATTACGTCTGCCCACTTGTGTGTTCATCAGTGAGTGCTTTTTGTAGATTTCTGGCATGTTGACATCCCCCTCACTTTCCTAAAAGTACTTAAGAGATAAAGCAAAAGGCTCGGGCTCAGAAACCTTAAAATCCAGTCCCATTGACTACATGACCATAAGAAAGGTATGTTATCTTTGTGATGTCAGATTTCCTCTTCTTTCTGAGAAAAGAATAATAGAATCATATCTTACAGAAGAGTCCAAGGTAATAAGTAATGCACTTGGAGATAAACTTCAGTGTAAAGGTTGTAAAAATGGTTAAGATCTTTCCCGGGATATAATAGGTGCACATAAAGGGTTTTGTTGTTTCCTAAGTCAGTACAACTACAACCACAAGTATTTATTTCATTTTAAGGCACCAGTTTCACCAGAGATCACTCTGTCATGGCAAAATTGAACCCACCATTACTCTTCTAAAAGATTTAGTCTTCACAAAGTAGTGACACCCGTATCAACATCATCTGTGATATTTAACCGCATTTTAATTTTTGGTTTGAGATTTCTGTTAAGGAGAGATGTTATATCACTTTTATTAAAAAAAAATCACAGCATCTAATGTGGTTGTTATCACTTTCTGCAAGAATATTACAGTTTATGAAAGTCAAGCTAGCACTATAAATTCTTAAAATTAAAGAGGACAAAAAGAAAGTGCGGAGGGGATAAAGGAATAGTTAAGAGGTGATGCTATCTCATTCCCTCTTCATGTCTGGAAGGTGCCTCCTGGAAAATACCGAAGAAGTTCAAGAATTGAGGTAAGAGAGTGTTTTAAACCCATATGTGTACACAAACTTACACTCTAGATTTAATAAAGACTCTATTTCTTCTATCTGTAATGAAAACTTTGAGTTTCTTTTCCTCTAGAGTGACATTTTGATATGTCAAACTTATTAGAAACATACAACTGCTCTAAGAAAGTGACATACATTAGAATATCTCCATAGGGCAGTGCCTGTGGCTCAAAGAAGTAGGGCGCTGGCCCCATATGCCGGAGGTGGTAGGTTCAAACCCAGCCCCGGCCAAAAACTGCAAAAAAAAAAAAAAAAAGGCTAGAATATCTCTGTGAACCTCTATCATTGCTAAAGGTAAACTGGTTTTATTTTGAAATTTAAGTTCAAATAACATTTTAATTTTCTATAATTCTAATGCTTCCTCCTTTCCACACTGGCAAGCAGATATTCCTAAAAGGTATTCAATTTTCCTTATGGAATATTCCATTAAAAGATACAGTGCTATTGAAAAACTGAACTAATCGTAGTTTGGTATAAGAAAATAAAAACATCACCTCCAAAAACTAACTAGGTTCCTCACATGTGATATAAGAACCATCCTCGTCACTGCACTCACAGTGAGATCTAATGTGCTATGTGAGTCCAGGTGGAACCCCCTGTCTTTGCACATTTTCTGGAAGGCAGTGGGATGTCATGGAAAGAATAGTAGCTTGCAAGCTAGTGGATCCTCGCTCTCTTCACAGTGCATGTGAACTTGAGCAAGTCATCAAAACATCTCAGGACTTCACTTTCCTCACTGACTGAGAGGCTAGAATTGACCAGGATTCTAGAGCACAAAACCAAACAAAATCCCTACAATCCTAATCATTGCTTTCTTTCCAGCTATAAACAGAAAAGGTGCTCAGGATCTCCAAACAAATGGCCTCAGAAAATTCTAGAAACTAATTTTTTTTTGTTTTTATTTAATGTTATTTTTTTGAGACAGAGTCTCACTCTATCATGCTGGGTAGAGTGCTGCGGCATCATAGTTCTTCACAGCAACCTTGAACTCTTGGGTTCAAGCAATACTCTTGCCTCAGCCTCCCAAGCTAGGACTATAGGTACCTGCAACAATGCCCAGCTAAGGGCTTTTGGTTTTGGTTTTTGTTTCTTTTTTTTTTTTTTTTTTTTTTTTATTGAACGGTAACTATGTACATTAATGCACTTCTAGGGTACAGTGTGGGGTTTTCACATGCAATCTGAAATACTTCCATCAACTGGTCAACACAGCCTTCATGTCATTCTCCCAGTTATTGCTTTAAAACATTCACATTCTACTCTTAGAAAGATTCACCTGTTATTAGTAAAGATGGGAATCTTGCTTTTGTTCTTCAGCTCAAGCAATCCACCAGCCTTGGCCTCCCAGTGTACTAGGATTACAGGTGTGAGCCACCAAGCCCAGAAACAATTATTTTTTTAAGTCACATCATAAGAACAGCAAGGCCTATTTTCCTCATCTTTTTTCTCCTTTGCTCTCAGCCATCTGAGAGGTTGTGGAGCAATACTGTCAGAAGATCCTGAAAGATTTTAGAAAAGAGCTCTTTAGTTCAGCTCCCGTTTGGTTCCCAATAGATTGCCAACAGTCATCCTTTAATGCATCCCACTCAATAGCAGCTGCGTCCCATGGAAAATGTGTTTCTCTTTTAGACTGGGAACAGCTCTTAACTCCACAGTGAGTTCTCCTACCTCCATAATTCTCTGAGCACTTAGTTTATGCTGACATGCTATTGTGGGAGAGTTTTAAAGTGTAAATAGTTCTTCTCAGATAGACCGCAAATCACACTTTGAGATACATAACACACGGTATACTTCTTTGTATTTGGGCCTCTTCAAAAACCCCAGTCCATTTGACAAGCCTTTTAGCTATGTTTTTCATAAATATTTTCTTAAGAGTTAATAAATAAGTGTGGTAGAGAGATTCTACAATCACTCCCAGTGAGACGCCCCTCTGTATTATCCCCTCCCCCTGAGTGTGGGCTGGACTTAGGGACCAGACTCTAATGAACAGAATACAGAGAAAGTCACGAATTCTCACTCTGTAGATTAGGTTACAGAAAGAATGTGAATTCTACCTTGCTGGCCTCTCTCATCCCTTCTCAGAGCTCTGAATTTAGGGGAAGCAAAATGTGATTAGCCCTATCGAGAAACCCACATGGCAGGGAACTGATGCCTCCGATCAATGGCCATCAGGAGTGTACCAGCAATCATGCTAGTAAGCTTGGAAGAGTATTCTCCTAGATCACACCTTAGAATGACTGGAGCCCTAACCAACAGTTTGATCATTGCATTGTGAGAAGCTCTGAGCCAGACAGTGCAGTCAAGCCACACCCAGACCGGTGACTCAAAGAAACTGAAAGTTGTTACACAGCAATAGGCAACTAGTAAAGTAAGCAAAGCAATAAGAGTCTCAAAAAAAGAAAAAGAGGAAAAGGAAAACCTCCACTCTTAGGAACATAATATCCAAGGATGTATAACTCCGTATTGATTTTCTTTGAAGAAATAGTGATGAGAAAAAAAGTCCTTCCCCATCTTTCTCATCACCACTCCTTACACAAACACATAAACCTTTGATTAAAATAGACTACAAAACTATTTCTGTACTTGTCATGTTTTTTTGTTGGTCCATAACCATTCACGCCCTCAGAAAGATCAATCTTTGTATCAAATTAAAAAGGGTTTGCACAGCACAGGAAGGAATTAATTAACAGTAAAGACAGAACCCACAGCATGGGAAAAAATATTTACAAACTATACATCTGACAAGGAGTTAATATACAGAACATATAAGGAACTCGAACAACTCAATAGCAAAATTAAATAACCCAATTAAAAATGGGCAAAAAAAAATCTTTTTTTTTTTCTTAGAGACAGAGTCTCACTTTGTCGCCCTTGGTAGAGTCCTTGGGGTCGCAGCTCACAGCAACCTCCAGCTCTTAGGCTTAGATGATTCTCTGGCCTCAGCCTCCTGAGTAGCTGAGACTACAGGTGCCCGCCACAATGCCCGGCTATTTTTTGTTGCAGTTTGGCCAGGGCTGGCTCAAACCCACCACCTTCAGTATATGGGGCCAGGGCCCTACTCACCGAGCCACAGGCACTGCCCTGGGCAAAAAATCTTGATAGATATTTCTCAAAAGAAGACATACAAATGGCCAGCATCATTAGTCATCAAGGAAATGCAAATCAGAGCTACAATGAGACATCACCTCACTCCAGTCAGAATAGCTATTATCAGAAAGCAGAAAAAGTGTTGAGAAGCATGTGGAGAGTAGAGAACCCTATATACTATTGATGGGAATGTAAATTCGTACAGCCATTGTGGAAAACAGAATGGAACTTCCTCAAAAAATTAAAAAATATAACGAGCAATCCCACTACTGGGTATATCTAGAGGCAATGAAATCAGTACATTAAAGTGATAACTTTATTCCCATGTTTATTGCAGCACTATCCACAATAGCCAAGACTTGGAATCAACTTAAATGCCCCAAAATGGAGAGATGGATAAGAAAATGTGGTATACTACTTACCCATAAAAAATGATAAAAAATCATGCCATTTGAGACAAAACAGATGAACCTAGAAACATTTTGTTATTTGAAATAAGCCAGTCACAGAAAAACAAATAACACACAATCTCATTCATATGTGATATCTAAAAAAGAGTTGATCTCATTGAAATAGAGAACAGCAATTACCAGAGACTGTGGAGGAGATGGGAAAGAGGAGGATGGGGTAAGAGACTGATCAATGGATACAAAGTTACAATTAAATTGGAGCAATACATTCAGGTGTCCTATCTCACAGTTGGGTAATTAAGCTAAAGAGTAGAGTCTTGGGCATTACGAAGTCGCTAAAGGAGGGATATTGGATTTTCTCATCATAGGGTGCTGTTGGATGCATGAGGTGGTAGATATGCTAACTACCCTGATTGGAACATTATAAAGTGTATACATATATCAAATTGTATACCATAAAGTGTACTATAAATGCATTAATTAATTTTTTAAAAAAGGAAACCTCAATCTTCAAAGCAAGAAGCAATAGAGGATGGAGTGCCTCATATATAATCTTCACTAATTAAATAATTAAAAGATATAGTTCAACCACAAGCACTGTCCATTATAATCCAGATCAGGGGGTGAAATGGCTGTGGTATTTACTGTCCTCACAATCAATTAATGACTGAGTACTTGTGCCAGAACTCTCTCCTCGGTGCTGGGTAGAAAAGGCAGATGGGATAATGTGAAAAGTCTTCCACCCTGATTCAGCGATTCAGTCTCCACAGGCAGTAATATGAAGCCACACTAATTTCGCTGCTTTGAGTCAAGCTTGTATGTCCAGAGAGGAAAATATTAGAGTTGGTAGCAGTCACACCATGGAAAAAAGAAGAGCATATTTGGGAGGCACTATGAAAACTCAAAATCTTTAAATACATTCTAGGAAAAGAAAAATAAAAGAGCATCTGTGTTTTTCATTAAGGCCAACATATTCAGAAGGCTGGCCATTCTCTGCACAGACTCTGCAGAGATTCTGCAGCTGTATGCCAAAAGTTTGGGGGGGAGGTGTTTGTTGGTTTGAAAGCTTTCTCAGCTCACTAGGTTATGCCTCACTGATCTGGGGGTACTTTTCAGTGCAATTGGGTGAAAGTACCAAGTCCAGGTTTTGCACCTTGAGAGATAAATGGCACTACTCCAAAGTGTAGTTTAGAGTAAACTCAAACTCAAAATTTGCCAATAGTTTCTAGACTTGCATGGCCCCTCAGAATCTACCATCGGTATCACCTCTCCAGCACTATCTCCCATCATTATCATCCTTGTTCTCTTATAATGCTTCTTGACATGGCAGCCTCATTCTTCCCTTGGGCTATGCACCATTTCCTCTGTGGAGTGCACCCTCACCTCTGTGGCCACGTGCTCCACGTCTCACTTCAGTTCATTTTCTGCTCAATATCCCTCTCTCGGAAAGGTGTTCCCTGACCACTGTCAAACAATTCCCCTACACACACTTCCTCATACCCTACCTCCGTACCCTTAACGCTTATCTCTATGTGCAATTATATTTCATGTGTATTTATTTCTAGGAAACAAGCTCCATGTGAGCAAACATTTGCCTGCCTTTTTACTTTTATGTACCAAACCCTTAGAAAAGTGCCTGGCATACGATAGATTTTCAGTAAATCTTCTTGACCAAACAGGTGGGCTGAAAAATCTGGTGATCTCTGGGTGTCCCAAAAGTCTCCAAAAAAGTCACAATACATAAGGAAAATGGGAAATTATACCTAAATTTAACGTACTTTTATTTATAACATGTTTATTGCAAAATTTTACAAAGAGGTTGCCAGCATATAAAGTATACTTTGTAAAATGTTGTAATGAATATTTTGTAAATAAAGGTACATTTACAATTTCCCATTTTTTTTTATATATGGTGGGCCACCTACTCTGTGCCCAAGCCCCCTAACCTGATAACTTCCCTCACCAGAGAGGCAAGGCTCTACCAATGAGTTCCTGGCGTGGGATTCCCCTAATCAGGAAAATGGCAGATTCTCTCTTTGATAATATGCTCAGTCAAGAATGTGTCATGCCAGGGTTTTTCTAATACAACTCTTTAAATTCACTCATATACATACTCTTCTTGGACCTGAGGGTGCTACCAGGAGAGTGAGGCCAGGGTGGGTTCTAGTATCAACTACCATGAGAAACCAGTAGCAACTTTTCAACCTTTGAGCATCAACTCTTGACTCTCAGTACAGAAGCCATGTGGCTCATTCTTTTCCTCCCCAAACTTTGTTCATTCAATTCTTATAATAAGCTCAATCTTTAAAGTGAGGAATTTGGAGCCCTGATCCCATTCTTCTAGAAGTCATGTCTGATTTTCATGTAAACCTGTAGAATTAAATAAACTTAACTCTGCTGAGCAGTTTGCTAACTCTATGTATGAACGGATGTGTTAAAGTATGCTGACACACCCTAGCCCAAGACCCGAATGAAGCAAAATGTTTTATTATCCATGGGAAGTAGGACACTTTCCAAAAGTGCTTTACTAGCAAATGTTCCACGTTGAGCATCAACTTTATAATAATGCCTTTGCTAAAACAAGAAGATATAAGGATAAAGAGATGCTCAACATTGCCTTCCGGGAGATGACCCTGTAGCAGGAGAAACAGATACAGCAATAGGAGTGTAAATCTAAAAATTGTATTCCCTAAGCAAGATTAAGGAAACTCTACAGAGAAGTGATGGTTAAGCTAAGTCCAAGAGTAAGTAGGACGCTTCCAGATGGGTAGGAAAGGACGTTCCCGGCAGAGGGAACAGCACAAGAAACAGCGTAAAGGCCATGATTGCTAAAGAAATGTATCTCCTAAAGTTTCATCTCCCAACACAGCTTGCTCAGCCACTTCTGCTCTAGCCACAACAAACTACCTACTGTTCTCTGAATATGAATTACATGCTCTTTCTCACCTTTGCAAATGGTACGTTCTCTGTCTGAAGCAGTTACTCCTTGTTCTCAACTCTGAAGCACTGGTGGGACCTGGATAGCTCTTCTTAACCTTCAGGTCTTAACTTGGATATAACACATCTTCTTTGAACTCTCTAAGCCTGCCCTAGGTATGAATTCCACATTCCCCAATAGCACACTGTAACTTCCCTAGTGTAGAGCTTAATACACTCTGGTGTAACCTCCGGTGGACTTATCTACATTTCTTGTAGATTGAACATTCCAAGAATACAAGACTATTATCTTAACCATCAGTGTACCTCCAGTGACTGGCAGAGGGTCTACCACACAGTTAGCAATGCATATAGAATGGATCAATCGTTCAAAATTACATAGAACATATCAATCATTCAAAATTTCCAGGTGCGAGATCAGGCTGGAGAAAGGACAGCTGATAAGATTAAGATGTAATGTGTAGATAATAACTAAGGCCTACAGGACTGTGTGTGCCCTGCTGTGGATACTGTGTTTGTTATCCTCTGCTCAAGGAGAAGTCACGGAAGGGTTATATCCAAGAAGAGGGCAGCAAGTTAGCAATAAAATAACAGCAGGAGACTGGAGCCAAGAAGACCGACTGCATGAGATTCAGTGTTTAAGAAGTTGTATCTCTCAGACCTGATGATTTGTCACAAGTTTAGGTAAGGAATGGGAAGGAAAGGACAACTCACAAACTTGGTAAAATGGAAGATCTATGGGGAATACCTTACTTTCCCCTTACATGCGATATGTAATGTAAACAATAGGACGTCCCTGTGGCTAAAACCGTGTCTGTGGTTCATTACTGGATGTCTTGATATTGGCAGTTTAATAAACTATGGGAACATTTCAACCTCCAGAGGTAGAGAATTGGAAATTGGAAATAAATACTTCATAATTGAAATAGCAGAGAAACAAGTAGAATGTTTTTTTTTTAAATAAGACAAAATAAATCATCTTTAAATTCTTTAAAAACTGGATAGTAAGTGAAGATTAAATCGCTAAATCTTTACTTAGGAAATGACAAATTATCTACCTATTTTTCTCATTACTCCCTGTCTTCAGATTCCTAAGAACTTTTTACCAAAGTTACAAAAACAACAATAACGAAACCCCCCGAAGTCTTTTAGGAGATTATATCCAAGTGGAACACAAGAAAACATTTAATAGGGACAGAGAAAGATGTGCTTGGTAAGTGAGAGAGAGCCCCCGAGCCTGAGAGAGGAAATAATCTTCAGAAAACATTTTAAAGAGATGAAAGAGGCCACAGGGCAATAGCAAAATGCTTGCATGAGGCCAGGGGACAAGATTTTGAAAGAAATCAGAAAGTCAAGAGTGCTGAGTACTGAGAGAGAATAATTCTTCAGAAAGACTAGAAAAATAAGGAGGAAATGGAAGCAAACTCCTGGCTTTAGAAAAAAATAGCAAAGCAGCCCCCTACATGTCACCCTGAGCTAGAAAAGATAAAGAGGGTTAAAAACAGTGTGAGAGGATGATCAGAATTGTTTAACTCGGTAAGGTAAGCCTCAGTTTCCTCATTCAGAAAACAGGGACCCAATTAAGGCTGGTATTAGGCAGGCCAGGCTGTCACAACAAAACAACCACAGACTGGGTGGTTTTAACAACTGAAGTTTATTTTCTCACAATTCTGGAGGCTGGAAGTCCAAGATCAGGATCTGGCAGGATCAGTTACTCTATGAGGGCTGTCTGGCTGGCTTGCAGACGGCCATCTTTTCACTGTGTCCTCCCCTGGTGGAGGGAGAGCAAGCCCTCTGTGCCTCTTCTTTTAAGAACACTAATCCTGTTTGATCATGCACCTTTCCTGGTGACCTCATTGAACCTTGATTACTTCTGTAAATGCCGTATTCCTTTGCGGGGTGGGGAGGAGAGGGCTGAAACATATACAGTTAGGACACCATTCAGTTCATACACAGCAAGGTTGTTATAAGAAATATGTGAAATTATGCAAAGAATGTCATGCCAGCACATAGTAAGCGCCCAATAAATGCTGGCTGATGTGAGCTGTCACATGGGCAGTGTAATAGATGTTATCTCTGAAGTAATTTAGGTTTTTTTAATACATTTTTAAGGGACCACTACAGATGAAAAAGGTACCTGTTTCCTGCTGCCCACCTGAAGACTGCCCAGTTGCCTAGCATACTGAGGTGTTCTCGGGCCTGTGTTACAAATCCCTCCAATGCAGGAGATAGGAAGGAGCCCAGGTCAGAAGAGGCAGGGAAGGAAGACAAGATTGAGGGAGCAGAGAGAAGGCAGAGGGGGCAGAGGACCAGAGGACTGAGAGCCCATAGAGCATCTCTTTCCCGCACGCCCACACATCTGCAGCTCAGCTACCTGATGAAAGAAGACACATTCCAACTACCACCTCCAGAAGTGTGCACTGCAGATCTTTATTGAGGAAGAGACAAAAACGGGCCATTATTTAAGACACTCCAGCATGGTTTTCATGCTATTCCATTCAGAAAAGCCATGGCAAGGCAACCAGACCACATCTTAATAGAAAGGTTGTTTGACCTATGAAAATACTTTAGTTTGGAAAATATGCTTCCACTTTTACGCAAAAGCTACTGTGTACATCAGTTTCAAAGGGTAAGTCCAGTCCATCAAAGTATACAAACTCTAAAAGAGGGCTATGAAATTTCCATCCCATATCCTAAAATTTTAAATAAAATTATATAGAAAATCCAGGAAGTTGACTAGGAGTGGTGGCTCATGCCTACAATCCCAGCACTTTGGGTGGCCAAAGCAGGATAGCTCGAGCCCAGGAATTTGAGGTTACACAGAACTAAGAACCCGCCACTGCACTCCAGCCTGAGTGACAGAGTGAGACTGCCTTTTTTAAAAAAAAGAAAGCAAGAAAATCCAGGAAATGTAGCCTATTTAGGTCACTTAACTTATCATACACCTACCATGATGCATTTTTAAACCATCTACCTTGAAAAGTACTGAGATGTTCTAAGTTGAAATAACACCCTGTCTGGCACTACAGTAATTATAACAACCACATTTGTTCAGTGCCTAGAATGGGAGACCCTTTAAAGATACAATCTCATTCATTTATTCCCAAAAAATCTTGTTGGATTTCTATTATTTTTTTTATCATCCTACAAATAAGTAAACCAAAGAGCTTGCCCAAGGATATACAACTTATAAATGAAGGTTGGATTTCAAACCATGCCTGACTGCAAATACATCCCTCCTTCATCCCAGATTGTCACCATCCTCGGTTACACGGACATGGGAGTATGACTAGGAAAAAGTGGGCCAGATTGGTTGAAAAAGAAAAAGTTAATGTTGATTCATAAATTAAGGTATTTGTTTTCCAGTGTCATTCTTATGCATATTTTACTTACATTTTTAAACTTGCCTGCAGTTGTAAGTGTGCCCATCCCCCAGCTAGTGTGCATTGTACTCATTAGGGCTGAATTTCTCCATCTCCCCCCCACCCCGTTCCACCTGCTTGATTCTGCTGAGTGTTATTTCCATATGTGCAGACTATGTTAAGACAATTTATGTAACCAAAACATTTGCAGCCCCATAATATTCTGAAATGAAAAGAAAGAAATTTGTGAAAAACAAACGATAACAATAAATAAAAATAAAATTGCCTAAAATGTGCCTCAACACTGAAAAATTGCTCTCCTGTTCTAGTCACTTGATCACATAATGGGTTTTTTAATTTAGATTCTAGAGCAGAAGATCTAGGATGCAATTCAGCATTGTTACTTCAAAACTATGTATGCGATTTGGGGCAAATTGCTTATCTCCTCTTAGCATCCACTCTCAAGGGAGCATTATTGCCTATGTCATAGGGAAATTTTAAGAATTACATAAAATGAAGTCTGCAAAGTAAACTGCCACATTAGCACTCAGTGTTTATATTTTAAAAGTTAATGAAAACATTGCCAATATCTCTATTTCTATATAAAAGCAGGCGAGAGAGACTATAGGAGTTTTTACAAAGAATCCCACTGCCTGAGAATTAGGACTCACTATCATGCAAACTATAGACATAATCAGAATTGTTTTCAAGCTTCATTGTTCCAATCTAGTTTATGTCTTCTCTCCCCCAGTTATTTTGAAGGGTCTTTTACAAACTATGTAGACTTCAATAACTTACTCTCTAATAATACACTCTGGATAATTGTTAGCTTCATGAAATGCAATTGCCTATACTTTAAGTTATAATTAAAGGCATTACTTAAACCTTCAAGTGGCCTTTGGAAATCTGAAAATGGAAGTTGAATTCATAAATGCTAGGGAAGAGTAGGAAATCTCATAACCCTAAATCACCAGACTCCAATTCGTGCAAACACATGAAACAGAGGCCTCCTCTTGCTTTGGTTATAAGCACCAGACTTAGACTGACATTAGCACCAGAGGTACAGTTACTAAATGAGAAAATGGGGCTCAGTGAGAACAGTTCTTTGTTCAATACACCTACTGATAGAAAAGCCTTTGTGACTCCGCTGAACAGAGGAAAAGCAATTTTTAAAACAGACCTGTTGAATAAGGGACAACTCTGGTCATAAAGAGAGTCCAAATGTGCCTGTGTGGCATGTGCTTGAGTGAGATGGTGAACCTTGCAAATTCTGTATCTAAGACTTGGCCAATCTGGGATCATTTGCCTCCTTTCCTATAATGTTATTGGCTATTATCAGAAAACAACTTGAGTAGCCATATATAGAAAGACCTATAACATTATTTTCACTATAGACAGCTTGAGCATTCTATTGGAGTTTTTTCCAATAATAATAATTTGTCTACATTTCAATATCCTTGTCAGAAGAATTCTATTGCACTATCCATCCCCAAATAAAGTTAAAATCATCTTGTCCCTAAGTCCTGGTCCAATTTTTATCTTCTTTTCTGTCACTGTAAACCTTAATTATCTCCTTAATATATGTATTTGCATATAAAGATAAACTACATATAATCTAAATTCTATCCTTCCTACCTGCACAGACAATTAAAATGTAACACATGAATTTAAATACAGAACTAAAGCACCCATCTCTGATGAACAGGAGCACTGGTGCTTCTTTCAAGGAAGTTCAGTTTAATACATGTTATTTCTCATGTTCTTAGTCTGCAATTACATTAAGTATGTATTTAGGGCCAGTTACCCAAGATGAATAAGCCATGAACCCTATCCTCAGAGATATCACTAGGTGATACTCCTACTTGATGAAATATAGATGGCCTGTCAGTTCACAGTGTCCCCAGCTTTTTTGAAACTTATATCTCCAGCTTTTCTCTAAGGCTGTCTATGACTACATCACTCCACAGAACACCGTTGTTCTGCCCACATGTTTTGGTACTTTTTAGAAGAAAAATAGAATCAGATTAATAAATCAGAAAGTGACCTAAGATCATCGATTCCAGTCTCTCATTTTATAGATTAAAAAAATAAAGTCTAATTCAGATAACATAGAGGATGAAGGAAACATAAACCCATTTCTGTTAAGTTACATAGAAATGAATGACAAAATAGAACCAAAAAAATCATTCATTACGTGGCCTGCCTCAAAAGGGAAAGAGAAATCCCCAGGGATTCTATCCAACAGGAGAGAGGAAGTGGCTCTTACAGGAATGGTACACTCCAAGTAACACTGCCATAGTTCTTAGAGGTCTAGACCTGACAATTGGTCATATCTCTGGCTGCTTCAGGTCCTTCTCAGCCACTGTGGGCCAAGGCAATCACTATCAGTAGTGGTCAAAGAAGCTAAGATCTCCTTGAAGAAAACTATGCTGGCAACTCAGTTGACCATCAGCCCTAGCTATTGCCTTTGAAAGTCAAAATTTTCCTAGCTGCCCCCAGCCCATACCTGAGCATAACATGGAGTGCTAGAGGCAGCCCACTCCTGCCTGACACTGGAGCCCTCCAAACCAATCACCTTGGGTGGAGGAGTCTCCATCAACAGGAGCTATTTTCTCAGAATTGTGCTGGAATCAGAGACTCTTCGTGTTCAACCCTCCCTTTCCTCTCTTCTTCTACAGATGTCAAACTTGCAGCGACATCACAAGACCCTCCCTGCCACATCCTACTCCTTCCCACTTGATCCTTCAGAGCAACTTTCCAAAATATAATCCATCTCCTTCACATCTAATCTCACCTTGGAGGACCCAAACTGACCCAACCAGAGCCCATCTTTAATGGGTGCACTACATCTACTGAGAATTTGGGGAGCTCCACCCTAGAAAATCTTTCAAATATGTGTACTAGATGACCTGAAAGCAATGATGTTTATTTCTACATGATATGAAATAGCAGAAAATCAGGAATGACCTAAATCTTCAAACATAGAGAAAGGGAATTTTTGAGGTGTACTTTTATTTAATGATACAGCAAATAAAAAGAATAAATAGAACTACAGGTATCAACATAGATGAGTCTTATCAACATAATGTCAAGTGGACAAAGGAAGCGGTAAAAATACTAAAGTAATGTGGAAATATCTGTTTAAAAGTAAAAATACATAAACAATATTTCATATCACTTTTATAATTATAAGAATTTTGGTAGCAAGAACACACATAAACTTCAGGGAAGTGCTTATCTCGGATAAGAAGGAGAGAAAATAGGGGAGAGTAGATTTCAACTCTGTGTAATATTTTATCCTTTTTATTTAAAGGATAACAACTGCTTAATTTCATTGGGGGATGCATGGGTATTTGTTACAGTATTCTCTGCATTTTCTGTGTGTTGGAAATATTTTAAGATTTTTCAAACAAAGTAAAATACATACTTTTAAGAGAAAAAAAAAAAAAGCTGAATGAAGCCCAAAGAAATGAAATGACATGATCAAGTTCACATATTTAGTTAATGGCAGAACATATGGTAGGCACATGGATGGGCCCTCTGGCCACCAGATTATGCTGCCTCTGTTGTCACGTGTCTGTCTAACAGTGATTGGTACCATTGTGGGGACAGGAAAGCACATAATACATTGAGCAATTACCATCCAACTTCTAATGCAAAATTATTTCATCACTGGAATTATACTCCAAGAGAAGAAACCTCTTGCTGGGGTCTGACTGCTAAATGTTCAGGAATGTATGGGTGCATTCAGAAGGGTCCTTTGGGCCTAATTCCTGGCCCAGATCTTGTGCAGAAGCACCAGAAAAAGTGAGTCAGATCTTAAAGCCACCAATCTGAGGACAACTAAAGAGGACCTACAACATATAGATGATTTTAGAGCATTTACATTCTTCCTCTGAAGATTCACATCTATAGCATGTCCCAAAAGCCCAAAAGTTGAAAGTTGCCCATAAAATCACCATACGTAGAGAAAATGGGAAATTATAGCTAAATACACATTTATTTATAAAATATTCATTATGAAACATTTATAGCATATCCTCTATAAGTTGACAACCTCTTTGTAAAATTCCGTAATGAAAATTTTATACATAAAGGTACATTTAACTACAATTTCCCATTTTCCCTGTGTATGGTAACTTCATGAGCAACTTTTGGGACACCCTGCATAAAAGTCCCACCATTGGCTGTACTGAGAAACCACTCTGCTCAGAATCTGGGAGATTTAACTGGCTTCACTCTCTATAGTCCAATGGTGAAGTAGGCTGCTTCTTCTGACCAGAAGTAGAAAACCAGTGGTCCTACAGAGTCTGTATGAAGTTCACAGTGCCTGCTGTCAAGAGCCACCCAATATATTACACAATACAAGTGGAGAGAAGGTCAACAGTGGCCAAAGCACATTTGGATATTTCAGGGTTCTTTTTTGCATTTTTTTTATTTTTATTTTTCAACTTAATTTTGATTACATTAGAACTATATACATTTATGGAGTACAATGTGATGATCTAATATACAATGTGGAATGCTTAAATCAAACTAATTAACATAACTATCACCTCATTTACTTATTTTTGTGTTACAACCTTTATCATATACTCTTTGTTGCTTTGAAATATATCCTTGCATTGTGTACATTAGGTGAGATCCCGCCAAATACTCTCCTCCACTCGCCCTCCCTCCTCCTTTCCCCTCTCCCACATCTCCCCTCTTTCTTTCTGGACTATGTTTGTGTTTTATCATTTGTATGAATGTGTGTTTATATATTGGTTTCATAATAGTATTGAGTACATTGGATACTTTTTTTCCATTCCTGAGATACTTTACTAAGAAGAATATGTTCCAGCTCCATCCAGGTAAACATAAAAGATGTAAAGTCTCCCTCTTTTTTATATCTCCATAGTATTCCATGGTGTACATGTACCACAATTTGTTTATCCATTCATGGTGTGATGGGCATTTGGGCTACTTCCACAACTTGGCTAGGAACAGAATAGAGAACCTAGAGGTGAACCTAAGCACATATCATCATTTGATCTTTGATAAGCCTAACAAAAACATACATTGGGGAGAAGATTCCCTATTTAACAAATGGTGCTGGAAAGTTGGCTAGCAACCTCTAGAAGACTGAAACTGAACACCTTTCACCATTAACAAAAATTGGTTCTCACTGGATAAAAGATTTAAACATAAGACATGAAACTATAAAAATACTAAAAGAGAGTGCAGGGAAAATACTTGAAGATATTGTCCTGGAAAAATATTTTATGAGGAAGAATCCCCTGACAATTGAAGCAACACCAAAAATATATCATTGGGATCTTATCAAGCTAAAAATCTTCTGTACAGCTAAGGGCACTGTAAGTAAAGCAGACAGTCTTCTGAATAGGAGAAGATCTTTGAAGGTTATTTTTCTGACAAAGTTCTGATAACTAGAATCCACAGAGAGCCCAAACTAATCAATAAGAAAAGAACAAACAACCTCATTTCTTTGTGGGCAAGAAACTTGAACAGAAACTTCTCTGAAGATGACAGGCGTATGGCCTACAGACACATGAAAAAATGCTCATCATCTTTAACCATCAGAGAAATGCAAATCAAAACCACTTTGAGATGTCACCTAACTCTAGTAAGATTTGCCCACATCACAAAATCCCAAAACTGCAGATGTTGGCATGGATGTGGACAGAAGGGAACACTTCTGCACTGCTGGTGGGACATTTAGATATTTTGAACCCAACACATAAAAGTGTTGAAACCACAAACTGGAAAGAACAATTAGGCTGTGCATTCATCAGGGTCCTTTTTATATATTTCCATCGTGAAAGGCAATTATTTTTCTAACTTCAGAAAAACCTAACTCCTTTCTACTAATTTTGATTATGTGAGAATTTGAGGTGAATACGTCCTTGAGGGTAAGCTTTGTCTTTTTCATCAGTATATTTTTAAAAGCTGGCAAAGTGCTTGGCACATTATTAATGTTTGTTGATTGAATGAAAGGATGAATAAATGAATATAAGCGAAATTAAGACATATTTCTTACTGACAGACACTAATGACTAAAAAAGGCTTCCAACAAATGAGCAGAGTTGACAATTAAAGTGTAAATAGGAATCTAATGAATGTTCTAATTGATCTTCCCTGCTTTAAAATGTAGCCAGAATTTTTTAACCTTAATGCTCAGCAAATTAGTAGACTGTCCTTGTGTGAAAATCTCTTTAATCAATCTAATAGTTTGTCTACTCAACTATAGACTTTAAGACCTCTGCCAAATTAGTGTTTTGTTTTGTTTGTCTTAACAAGAGTTATGTCTTAATAATAGATTCCTATATATAAGTTTAGCTTCGCACTTTGGACTTCTGTGAAAATAAAGAACATATGTTAAATTAAAAAAAAAAAAAAAACCTCTTCAAAGGTAATAAAGCTGGAAGGAAAAAGAAAACTCTTGTTCTTTTCTGGTGATTCCACCTCCAAGAAAACAATAAAACCTTAATATCTGAAAAGGGTTTCAACAAGATTTTTTTTTAATTAACTCTTTCTCTTCAGTTATACCGAGGCCTCAAGGTAATGGGTGCTAAACATTTCTTCAATCCACTGAGAAGTTTGGTACCATCTATATATGGTGTGCTGAGAGGTGGCAGAGAGTGAACAATGGAGGCTGAGGAGGACACTGGAATTTAAAGAGGTGTCTTCTCTTGGAGTATAATTCCAGTGGCAAAATAAATTTGCATTAGAGGTTGAATGTTAATTGTTCAATTCATCTAATACATTTTAAGTGCTTTCAACCACCATAGTGGTACCAATCACTGTGAAGGGGGGAAAAGACAGATTGACCATAGACTTCCCTATAGGATAGACATATGACAATGGAGGCAGTGTAATGTGGTGGCCAGAGGGCCAGTCCAGGAGCCTATCATCTTCTTAGAAAGGAGAACAGAGACTGAAGGGGGAGCTGGAACTTAAAAACATGGATTTTGTGGGAGGACTGAGATGAGTGTTGAGTCTCACATACTTCGCATGGAGAGAAGGATTAGGATTGCTTTCCCTCCTCTCCCACCCAAGCCAAGTGGCCTCAGTGGGACCATGTGAAGAGGTCAGCATGTTTCCAGGTGTTAGCAGAAGATCAGAGAACATGGCAAAACTCTAACTAGGCACTCCGATCTGATGGAAGACAAAGAGTGACAGAGAATGACTGAAGTAGACCTTCTTGAGATAAAGGATTTGTGTATTACTATGCCTTCAACAGAAAATAGTCAACCCCAGGGTTCTTCAAATACTGCCCAACACACCTGCCTAGAGATACATAGGAACACTAAAATGGGAGTGTACCTCCAAGACATTATCGCGTGAGTAACTACAGTAATGAACTTTCCTGTACATCAGAAGAACTACAGGTTAGAAACCCCAAGGATGTAGGATTGGAGGGTGGTAAATTTTCAAATAATTCACTAAATTTTGCCAACAGAAAGTATCAGCTTTAAACACTTACCAAGCCAAGAGAGCACAAACACCAACTAGCTTCAGTGTTGATCAAGCAATGCCTTTGCTTTCCTCATACTTCCCATCTCTCTGTCAGCTGTGCAGTCAGCAAGCTGGAGAAGATGGAGCAGGAGTTGGAGAACCCCAGCCAGAGCTCAGCATGGCTGCCTTATCCCTTCATGCCACCACTTCTTGCAGACCTAAGTTAAAAGAGATGAGAACCCTCAACTTCAACTAATATTAAGGTTATTTACATGCAAGTAGACATTGTAATGGACAAAATAAAACCTTCACATGACTAGAAGAGCACAAAGGATTTCTCACTGTCTGACAGTGATCAAGAAAAGACAATTCATGATTCCTGGATTTTATCCAGGGACAGAAAAGAATTTGTCCTACTGAGCAAGTTGGAAGAAGGGGGAGAAAGATTAAAAATGTCTTGTGATCCCACCCCAGGAGCCTTGTTGGTTCACTACAACAAGATTATTTTTCTGCATGAAAACTCCACTAAGGTCTGTTTTCTAACCTTCATAATAAGTATTCCAAAAAGGGATGAGAGAATAGTCACACTTGATATTCATGTGGTCCAGCGGGAAGAAGAGCTAGGGCCAGGTTATTATAGACTATCTAGTCTCCATCCCCAACGTGCTGAAGCTCAGTTCCCCCTCACCCCACTGACTCTGGCTCAGGCAGACAAACAATAGCAGGAAATCATTTTACTCCTTGAGTTCAGATCCAGCTGATGTTAGAACTGAGTCCAATATGGTAGATTGCTCCTAATACCCTCTACTGAATGATCAATTTGTTTATTAAGGGTGTAATGGTAAACTGCTTTCCCAAACTAGAGAGACCTGGACCCCCTGTCCTTTATCTCTTTCCATGAGCCAGGGTCACCCTCCCATTGACTAATCCCCAAGATTGGCCAGTACACATCACCTGACAAGTTCTCTCCACCATCTGCACTTCCTCTCCTCTACCCAGCCACCCAGATGTACCCCTGCCCACATGGGGTTGGGCATGCCACACCCACGGGGAGGAATCGCAGCCCTGTCCCAGTTCAGACTACAGCCTCTACCCATCACCTATTGCCGCCGATGTCCCAGCATGCCTACCAGTTGAACACACAGAAAGTTAAAATGCAAAAAAGAACATGGAGGGATTCCTCTACCACTATTTCTTGTCATGAAAAGTGGTGTAACCATTAAAGAACAGTGGGAAGCAAAAATTGGGGTCTTAAAGAGTAGCTTTCTGTTATCATGTAAGACTAGAAAAGTAGCCACAAAGTGTTCTTAATGTCATTCAGTGGTTATCATTTCAATTCAGACTCAGATCAGGAAGATGCAAGGATAATCATGGAATATGAGGCCCCAGCTAGTTCCAAATGTGTTCACTTACTCATTTGCATTAACAGCCTCAGAAATCAGTGGAGTGGTCTCCAGGAAGTAAAGGAGTCAAATAATTTTCCAGCTCTTACAGTCAGAGGGCTAATTCAAATTTCAAAAGGAACACTAACTTGCTTAAAGTATCATAAAAAGAGGGGGAAAGAGAGAGAGTGGAAATTCCATCCTGCTTTAATCACTGTCCCCTGCAAGTTTCCTTAATGATTTCCAGCTGCCTCCATTTAGGTTGTTGCTTTGACAGAACTTTTATGCAAACTTGGAACATTTAATGTATCAAAAAAAAAAAAAAAAACCCAGTCTGACTTTGCCCTCAACTGCATTCTAACCAAAAGCAGATTTCTGTCGGATTATGTAAGGATATGATGAGCTGGAAGGGGCTGGCGCAGAGCAAGGAGTTCTGCCTTGGCTTCTTGCAGCCTCCACAAACCGTTCCACAGGAGGCACAAAGGAAAATGGGAAAACCCGAGAAGAAGCTCTCCCCCTTCTACAAAGTCAAGATCCGCTTTCCCTTCCACATACTATTGCACTTGGAAGTGAAGAGACTAACGACTCCCAATTAAGCTCCCACAAAACGATTACCTCCAAATTCTAATATAGCTAAAAGTTTTAAACCTACTTGTCCGTGTGTGTGTGTGTGTGCATGCAATAAGTAGCCAGTAGTATAAAAATATTTACAGTTAAAATTGTGCTGACCAAATAGTCCATGTCCCCAAGTCACCCATTTCTTTGCACAGGGAAGGGAGCAAAGATCAACAGAAATATGGATAGATCTACAATATCATAAAAGATGACACATTAACACTTGAATAAGCCGCTTCCTTACAAATCATAAGCTTATGTTATAAGCTCCTCTAGGGTCATGATGTCCTCTCCAACAGTGTTGTATACAGAAAAGAGTGAACATTTCTTAGTGTGCTTTGTCTGCCCCCACAACTCCAGTAACAGCATCTCACATACAGCACGTTTTTAGCGAAGGTGTGTTAAAGGGATAAAAGAAAGCTTTCAGAGACCGATGTTAATTAAGCAGTGAGATATGTGGTCAAAGAAAACTGCCTGTATGCAGATGACCCAACGGATCCTTTCATCTTCGTAATCGCATGCATCCATGATTTATGCAGACATCATTGTTTTCCATGTAAAGACATTCCTTATATTTTCACTTTGGGGCCAAAAAGGAACTTTTGTTGATTTTTATACTATTCTTTGAAAAGCTATCCCAGACCACTGAAAATCTACTTTTCACGTGAAAAAGAGTTCTATAAACAAACTTACTACTTCTTGTCTACTAGGTCAGTAAGGAAATACTGTATATATCTACCCCAAATCTTACATGCTGTGAACTAAACCATTGGGGGGAGGTTTTTAACAATGTTAATAAATCCATGATAATTTTCTATTTAAAATCCAGAAAAGGTACAAGATGCTACAGGAAATAATAGCTAAGTAAATCCTTGAGTCACTTCTTATCCTTACCTTCATTCTTTTTGAAAAATATTTTTGAGTACTTAGGGTGGAGCAGATGTGGAAAATCCCATAGATTTTTCTCGTAAAGTTTATTTTTCATCATGTAGGGGCATTTTGAGCCTCTACCTAAAAATGCCCAAGGGATGATAACCTGGTTGGCTGGAAAGGATCCGAACTTTTGTCCTGGGGCTTCATGTGAACATCGTGCACTGTTTTGCTAACACTGCATCTTTCCTTGGGGATTGTAGAGGTCACTGGTGCTGTCCCTGTTAAGGGCCTTTTTTAAACACATTCTTGAGCTCTAATTCTGCACCTTTCCAAGTTTTCCATATTATTCTCAAAGTCTAGTGCCACAAATTGTATAGAGGGATTCTACTGTGGGTGAACATAGAGTGGAAAACAAACTCATTCATTTATAGTTGCTGAATTTTGCCTCTATATAAACTCCAGTAGTTGTGCTTACTTTTTAAACAAATTCACTATTCTTTTGATTCTTTATGACTAACTTCAGCTGAATAGTACCACATGCAATCACTTACTTTCAAATAAGTATTCTGCAAATGAAAGCAATCAATAATATGGAATGTGAGGATGTCATGTCTGAGCCTTCCTTTGGCTCATTCTTTCTATATATTCCTCCTCTTCTTGTTTCTTATTTAATATACAAAATAATACTAAAAATATTTCTGTGGCACATTATTATTTTTTTGTCTTTCATAGTCAACGTGTCTTATCTTTTTTACTAGATTATAAATTTCTTAGTAGCAATGAGAGTACCTGGTTCATTGTTGCATCGTGCTGGCCAGCATCTGGCACATAGAAAACATCAAGAAAGTTTTGGTGAATGAATAAAGGAATGTACTGAACCTTGAACCCTGGAAAAAAAGTCTAAACCTTCAAAACTTTAATAAATGGATTCAAAAGCTGTTTCAGATAAGCTATTAGCACGTCCTCAAGTCTAACATTTCTAGAAGGCCCACTAGGGAGGGTCAACGTAAGTGGTAAGGGTGTAAACACAGCTGTTGTTCTCTCCAGGATGTGATTAGTTTTGATTTATTACAAGTGTCCACCTGCAAGGCTCCTCAGAGCACATGGAGTCATAATCTCCAAAGTCACCTAGTGACAAGTGAGTCCCTCAGCTCCATTGCTCACCTGGATCAGCAGCTCTCATTTATCTGCCAGGCAGCTCAGAACCGCTCCTAGCCTCAAGGCCCACAGACTAAGACTTTGACAAATCAAATGGGCAATAATTTACAATGTAAGTATCTTTTATAGAACAGTGAGGCATTTCTCTTCGTCTTCCCTATTTTCCTCACAAAATAAAACCCCGGAATTTTAGAACACGGGTAGATTTATAGGTAGCGTTTCATCTTAATAAGGTATGTCCATTATCATTTCATTAGTCACAAAGAAAATAAGGCAGGAAGTTGAAAGGATCCAAACAAACAAATCAACACTTTCCCCCAAAAGACTCAACGCACACAGGAGAGCTGCCTATGGTGATGAGCTGAAGATTCCAGAAGAGGGGAAAACGGATAAAACTCCATCTTGAAACTTAGACAACGGTGCAAAATGGGAAGGAAGACGGAGTCATCCACAGGCAAGCTGTGCTCCCTGGGAAGTTAAAATGCTAAATTCTGAGATGTTAAATTTTAATCAGGCTTTACCTCCCATCAAGTTACTTTATGTACTCCACAATTTACCTCAGTGGTGAAATCTGTCCTTATTTCAAGTAAAATGGACAAGACTTGATATGTGCAGAGAATGTCATAAACGAAAAGTAGGCTGAACTCTGTGATCCTGCAGAGGAAGAGGGGAGATAACATTGTAGATATCCCATGTGAAGAATGCCACCTATAAACTCAGGGGTCCTGGATAACACATGCCCAGCAAATTAAGGTTCTCACCCACATAGACAGTATGGCCCCGGTTCTTTCTTAACAGTCCTGCGAAGAGAAGGGAGCATTTCAAAGCTCTACTTACCCACTGACATGAAGTATGCACCCCCACCCTACAGGGGGCAGAAGCAGCTACTAGAGGTTTCACAGGACAATTTTTTTCCACTAACACGATGTGACTACCTGACTCATTCTATGTATTTGGAAGCAAATTTTATTTGGGGAAGAATATCGAATTAGGAATCAAAATCTGTGTTTGAGTCTTAGCTCAACCTCTTGCTAAATGAGCAATTTTTAGTAAATTAACTAGATCTCTTGTTTTTTTTTTTTAACAAAATAAAGGGTTAATGAAACTTGCCCTAGTCACCCCCCATATTGTTGAGAGAATCAAATGAAATGGTGTATTTAAATGTGCTTTGTAAACTCTAAAGTATTATGCAAGTATAAGATACCTAATAACACATTTGAGAACATAAATGCCTTTCATAGGAATTTTTCTATCATCCCCTAAGATGGAAAACTGCTTTAAATCTTTCCTATAATGTAAAAGTGTATAAATAAATGCCTATGATATGGAAAAAGCTTTCTATGACCACAAACTACCTGGACCTACTAAAAACAGTTACTATTACAGAGATATGTAAATTCTTCCAGAGAGTCCCCTCCTCTTGCTTCATGGAGCTTTGGGGAAATATTTTTTAAGTTCCAGTGTATTCCTCTTAACTGGTTTCTGATGTACATATGAAAGATAACTCTCTAGATGCTCACTCTTTCCAGAAAGTATTTACTTAGAGAAAATTAGAATTTAATTTATACTGGATGATCAATACAGACTTTTATGCATGCAATACATCTAATACACTGCAGCCAGATTAATTTCCCTAGTCAGTGATTAATTGCCTACTCTGTCCTCAGTTCTGGGGAAGGTGCCTGGAATACAACAGAAACCATAATGGGCAGAGTCCCTGCCCTTCGAAATGTCAAATCCATAGTCTCGTTTCAGAGTTCATCTTTCTCAACCTCTGTGACATTTGATTTTGTTGCCAGTTTGCCTTCTTGAAGCTTTCTCCTTTCTTGATTTTGAAGACAGGACTCTTGCTTAATGTAGCAGATACCATTGGCTGAGTGCTCCATCCAAGATTTCCAACCCTTTTCCTCATCACCTTCCTGCTATTGGTAGTGATGTTGACCTCGTTCTGACCAATTGGGTGTAAAATGAAGTCTACCCTTATGTTCCCCACAGTGCACAGGCCGCACTCCTTCTTCCTTATTCCTTCCATTAACTACGTAGATATGGTAACATGAGCTGTAGCTACCAATCTGCAACCCTGGGGAGAGGTCAAGAGAAGGGCAAAAATTGAGGCTGATGTTGGCAGCCTCTGTTCAAGCAGTCCTAGGGACTGTTCACGTTTGCACCTCCTCCTATGTGAAATAAACAAACTCCCTAATTGTCCAAGCCACCATGGTTTTCTATCACTTGCAGCCAAATGCATTTCTAATTGACTCTTCCAGTTTCCTTTTTTTTCCTGCCTAATATTTCTTTCCTCCAGAAACTTTACAGTTTTCTCTGTCTGTTCTTTAAAAGTCAACTTTTAGCACCTTCAGTGCATTCTCCTTGGGAAATATCAATTCACCCATTCAGTTTGCTCTTTCACTAAGTTATTCAACGAATGCCATGTATAGATTTAGAGCGACTACCATATACCAGGTGCTGCTGAGCATGAGGGACAGAGGAGTGAATGGGGAAGCCTCTAGTTTCACGGCAGTTACAGCGCAGGAGTAAACTACAACCAGCTAACTCTCCCGACCTAGATGAGCACATCCTGCTAGGTATTTTTATTGCATCCTGTGGTTTTCCTTCATATAACACATATTTTAGTTATATATTTCCCTGTGGCCATACCTGTTTCACATCCTTCTCCTCCACTAGAGAGTAAAGGAGTAAGTCTTTTTATACCCATCCCATATTTAATGTCTCACAGATTACCTAGCACATATTATGTGCTCGGCAAATACATGTTGAAATTTGATGACTTCTCAGCCATACTTTTCAAATTACCTTCTGAGCATCTCTACCTTAATATTCTGCAGGGGCTTAAAGACCAGACATCCAAAGCAAATTCTATTTGTATTGAATTTGCCATTCCCAGTTCATGGCATCACCAGACATTCAAGTCAGAAACCTTCAAATCATTCTCAACCATTGACTTGTCCACTCCTTCCTATATCCAACTTGTATCCAAAACCTAATTCTATTAGGCTACTGTTCCTTCAGCCTCTTCTTCATCCCTGCTAGTACTCTTTAGTCTTCCTTGCTGCAAGCCTCATTATACCTGCATTGCTACAGTACTGCAGTAGATTGCTCCTCTTCCTGAGCATTTGAATCATCTCCTTAGCAGTGATCTTCAGCTAACCATTATGCCCATTTACAGCTCAGAAAAACTAAGGTTTTAAGAATTTAAGGAATTGATCCAGGTCACCCAATTAATGAGTAGCAGATATGGCGTTTACACTGGTCTAAACCCCCAACCAGGAGGTCTGGGAGATAACTTTTAGACTGCAGCATGACAGAAAGTCCCAATCCAGTCACCCTAAATTGTAAAGGTGTGTTTCCATATGGACACCACCAGATCTCTGTGTATTTCTTGAGAACAGATTAAAGGTCTTCCTGGTTTTACTCTTCCCCATTACCACCTCTTTCCCACCATGTTATCTGCTCCATTAGAGGCTATTAAAGTATCTTTGAGATAAGAAGGGGCTGTGGGGGGGAAGGAAAGATAAAGAAGGAAAGATTGGACCAAGGGGAAAAGAAGGAGAAGGACCCAAGAGCAGAGAAAGAGATAGGAACAGAAAACATAACTCACTTTGTTTAGACTCTTGTTCAGAAGCTATGCCTTTGCAAAAAGTATTGGCTGGAATTTTGGCTGATGTTTTACTTAGTTCAGCACAGGGAAAATTTCAATTTGGCTTTTTCCCCCCCAGGAACATTTATAAAGAGGTAAGAATTATATTAAGAAGTGAAGTGAATAGTCAATTCGCATAAACCCTCACTCAAAGTAAAAGTTAGCAGCTAAGTGCCACCAAGTAAATCACCTCTCCTCTAAAAGCTCTGCCCTCTCTCCTTCAAAACAATTATCGTCTAAAAAGCCAGAATGATTTGACACTTTTTTATTATCAATTTGTGCTTGAAAAGTAATTTGGGACTGTATTTAGGACTGTAATTTCTCCTCTATAGCAACTAAAAGCCTTTCAAACTGATAATTAACCTACCATGCCATTTCACCCAAATAATCTTCTAGAAATTTACCAATGTAGCCCCAAAACTTTTAAGGCTGGTTTAGCCTCAGCACCAGGAAGCCACTCTGCATTGTGTTTCTCATAGGCGGTGGCTGAAATGAAATATGCATACTATGCCATTGGAAAAAGATTCTGTCTCATTTGCCTCAGCTGTTCTTCCCTGTTGGAAAGGCAGAGGGGAAGAAGGCAGCAAGAATACCTTCCCGCTGACAGCTCAGAAGACAAGCCATCATCTCAGAGCCACATCAGCAGGAGCGGGCCTGAGTTTCCCGAAAGCTTCTGACAGGGCCCTTCCACCTCAAGACATTCGTCATGGTCCCTTGATACTGAATGATGAGAAGGATTTCAATAAAGCAATATGGCGTGAAACTCCACAACACATCTTAAGTGCCCCTTACTCACTGGCCCTATTCTTTTGCTCTTGTTCATCTTTTCCCCAGAAATTTTGACCTCTAGCCAAAGTACCACATGTGCAGGGAAGAAACATATTCTGTTTTTATTTTTTTATGTGCTTCCATAATCCTTGCAATAAAACATATTAAAATGAGACTCTTCCTCATTAGACTGGGGTTTATATGGGAGGTGATTTAAAATTTTATAAATTTACCATCACTTTTATTTTTAGTTCTCTATTATTCAGAATTTAATTGTTGAATTCATGAAATAATAATAGCTAGCACTCACTGTGGTTTCAATGTGTCAGGCACTGTTGGAAGGGCCTCAAGTACACTAACTTTGCCCTCAAAACTATCCTATAAGGTGAGTGCTCTTATTACCACTTCTATCTTTATAGTTAAGATAACTGAAGCTGAAGGACTGAAGTCACCTGCTTGGGTCATCAGCTGGTAGGTGGTGCCCATACATGCTTCCTTCCTTAGGACCTTTTATCCATGTGTTCTTTTAGAGACTGTGTACCTTTAGAGACTATTATCATCAATATGGATGGGAGATGCCATGAGGCACACCCCAAAATTATGGAACTAAGAGGAATAAAGTGGGCCCAGAGAATCCTTCAGAGCATATGGTAGAAGTTGCTGGTGCTCTCTGAATAGCCACCAGTCCCTTACTTTGCCAACTTTCCTGGAAGTTGGATTTGGGGCAATGAATGGTCTTTGAGCAGCAGTAAAACCAAATAAAAAAATGTACGACAAAGTTGGAGTTCAATGGTATCAAGCACCACTGATAAGACACTTAAGGTGGGATTTGATAATGGATTATGGGATTTAGTAACATGGAAGACTTTGTTGACCATGGTGAAAACAGTTTTTATACAGAAATAATTAAGAGCACCCCCAAATAAGAGTACAGAAAACTAGTTCACTAGTGAATACAGAATTTCAGTATATAGAAGTTGGTCAACGATTGATAGAGTTACACACCTAGGTCCTCCCCTTTAAATCCACACTGTCGTCTTGCCTAATCTATAAGAAGAAGCCTGGTACATATCTACACACTCATGCTTATGGATCATGTTATCATAAATTGGATTTTTGCCCAAATTCTTTACTCTCCTATAGACCATATTTCTGTCATGGTCTCATGGTGTTTATACTTTAGAGCCCCTTAACTTTGGATTTTGTCATATGATTTTTCTTCGGCTAATTAGACATTAGCAGAGGCAATGTTAGCAAACATTCCCCTGAAATCTGCTCCAGCAAGTGGACTTGTCCTTCTCTTTATGCGTGTAGCCCTGCATTAGTCCACACATCTGGAATAGTTCACTGGTCTCATATAAATACCTAAAGCAAACTATAGCCTGGAGCCAAGTCTAGCCTACATAAACCAAACTTCAGTCAACCTGTAGAGATGTAAGTGAAAAATAAATGACTTCTCTGTTAGAAGCCACTGGTTTCAGTGGTTGGTATATGGCATTATTGTGAATATAGCTGACTTGGATACAATTTGAGGCAGAAATATTTCAAATATCCTTAAAAAACAAGGCATATACTGCTTGGACTCTTCTGTAATTACAAGCCTCAGAGTGATCCTGAAATGCCATGAAGGCACACCACTTATTACCCACATCCCTCTCCCTTTAAAAATTCAGACTTTAAAAACTAAAGGGACCTGAGTAGTCATATCCATCCACCTCTTTTCGTATCTGAGAACACCCAGGAGGGAAATGACATGTCAAACATCACATTGCTAATCACAGAAAACCAGCCATGAGAAGCCAGATTCCTGCCTGTTATCGCAGTCCTGTTTCTACTGTATCACCCGGCCTGTTCTAATTCCAAACTGAGGGTTGTCAGATTAAAGCCATATTCAGAAACAAGAAATCTAGGATACAACATCATTCTCTTCTCACCCACACTATCCTCCTTCCCTTTTTCTAAGCCCCTTTCTCTCCAGCATCTGCAATACTCTCTCTTCCACACACACAAACATAGATATAGACACACAGTCTTAAATGTAGTCTTTGATTTGATGTAATTCTACATCCTACAAAAATCTCTGTTCTGTCGATAATTAGCATAAATGTTTATAACTTTTCATTGGAAAGTGTTAAAAAGTGCTGTGTCCAAAAGGATCATAAAGTTATTGAGCTAACCACTTCATTTTACAGGTAATACAATTGAGCACTAAAAAACATGACCTGTCCAAAGTCTTACAACTGGATAGCAGAAAAAAATGTCTTACTCCTCTGTAGACTCAACTTTTCTACCTCCCAAACCCTGCCAGTTAAAACTAGAATGTATGTATACTTGTTCATGGGTGATTATTAACCTCATCACCACATTACTTCAGGAGAAACTGACTTTATATTATTTTTTCCATATTTTGTTTTATATACATTCCTTTCTAGAATGAAACCAGAAATTTTATAGAATTCAGTTCAAATATTCTTCAAAGATTTCAAAAGTCATATGACATTAACGCTTTTTCAAAGACCATCTTTCAAGAGGATAGTAAGGATGGCAGTCTTTTCACTGGCGTGTTTTAAAAAAGAAAGATATTTTCTATACTTAAAATGCAATTTTCATCTTCTCCTTTGTACAGTTCAATACTTTCAAAAACAACTCATTAATTCTATCTTACTTCTTGCTTCCTTAAAAAGAAGAAAAACTCAAACACTCAAAAGCTAAGCTATTTGCCAAAGGTTGAATAAGAAGTCACCAACCTAGCAAATTACCTCTAAAAGGTTTCGGTATGAAAGTCTGCATATATTACTAGTAATAAAAATTCCCACCAACCTAGCATTCACTGGAGTTACACTGTGTTCTACACACCATCCAGGCCTTTTATATACATTAACTTATTACATGATGACGGCAATCTCAGGGTGTAAAATTATTATCCTCATTTTAGAGATGAGAAAGATGGTGTTAAGTAACTTTTCCAAGGTGACACAGCAGAATAAATATCCCAAATTTCTAGCAAAGAAGTTATGTCTCCAAAGTATTACCAGATTAGGGCAAGGAAAAGATCTTGATCACAGCATTGAAATAGTGAACAAATGGTTTCCAGGGTTTTCATGGTGGATTGTTTTATGTATCTATTTGTTCAAGGAACCATGAATCTATTGTTTCTTTTTTTTTTAATGGGTTTGAGTTAATTTATGAGGGTAAATTAAAAATTAGCCTTTAAGGTTAGAAGTCAGGATGATGGTTTTTTGTAGCAAGAAATGATTTGTCACGACTTGGAGGGAAATTCTAGGGCTCTTTTCTGGCGCTGGTGAAGTTCTACATCTTGTTGGAGGGGTCATTATATAGGCATGCTTCTTTTGTGAAAATTCATTGAGGTGGACATGTGTATGTCATATATCATTAAACTTCATGTTAAAACTAACCTTTGAAAATGTCTAAAAACAGTATATACCTCTGAAGAAACTGTTTATATTTACCAGCTGTGAAACAAGCAAGGTAGTGTAATAGGTTATGACTATGGACTTATAGGTCTTGTACATTTCCATCCCAATTAAGTGTTTCTAAGTTTCAATATTCTTGCTTATAAGGCAACTAAGATCAACGAGATCTATTATAATATTAGCTGTAGTTTTTTTGTTTTTTGTTTGTTTTTTGCAACTTCACCCCAAAATGAAGGTTTTGGTTTGCCTTGTGCATTAGTTCAAAAAAACATACAATAATATGGAATTGTATGTGCAATAGATTTATTGGGAGAAACATCAGAGGAGGCTTGGGTAGATGTCCAGCTGCCACACAAGTGTTAACCTTGCAAAAGTGAGAGGGCAAGTTTCATGGAAACAGATTGTGCTTGAAAAGAATCAAGCGTGGGGAGAATGAGAAATAATGAATTCAGTTTTGACATAATGATCTTGAGGTGTTTTTTAGACATCAATCATGAGATGTCAAAGGGAGATGTGAGTCTTAGGTATGCTAGAGTTGTACGTTTGTGAGTCATCTGCATTTAGGCAGTAATGGAAGCCAGAGGCATAATGAGAAAGCAGAAGGACAGAGCACCAAATGAAAACAGAAAAGGACCTCAAGCATGAGGAATTCTGATATTTAAAGTTAGGAAAAAGAAGGATGAGCAAAGATAACAAGTCAACAGAGAGGTAGGAAAAAGGCAAAAAGGAATTGTGTCCAGTTAAGGGAAATAAGTAATGATCAACGATGACAAATGTTGCAGGAAAGCCAGGTAGGAGAGACTTGGAAACGTCCCTTGGGTTTGGAGACATGGAGGCTATTGTTAATCTCTTGCAGTTTAGTGAGAGTGACAAGCAAATCCCCCTAGATAAAAATGGAGGGGAGGCAAGGAGGGAGACAGAGGCAGAAATAGCATTCGTATCTAAAATGAAAAAGAATAGATTGGCCTTAGGAAGAATGCAAACAGTTCTTCTATTAAACAAGAGCAAAAGAGAATAGATCAGATACAGATAAAAGCAGAAATAGATGTTTGGAAATGGAAAGATGAGGGATCCCAACCTTATCGAATATTTTCTATTTTCTCTTTAAAATATTATCATCTGAGAGCAATGGAAAAGAAGATGAAGGATTATGGCAAATCAGAGAGTTTGAAAAAGGCTTTTCAGAAAGTAAGGGTGGAAACTGAACAAACATGCCTCAAGTTAAAAGGCCCATTTGCTGTTGTTGAGTATATTTAATTTAGAGTGGATCCAATGCGTCCTTCTGAGTAAAGCCAACATCACCATGAGCTATTACATACCGGCACAGGAAAAGCAGATTGTCGGACTGATCTGGAGCTGACTTTATGCCAGATGAGGAAAATAAAAAGCCAAAGGGGAAGGAGGTATTAATGGTACTGTCCATAGTGTTACTGTAATAATAGTGAGTAAACAAAGGAACAGAATAACGGATTGAGAGAATGCTAGGAGTCATGGAGAGAACCCCAGTACCTGAACTTTTGGAGTCCTAACAGTAAACAACTCTTCCAAAATCAATCAGTTTGGTTCTCAAGAAAAATCAACCACACATGTGTTAGCAAACACAAACACAAAAATTTCCTTGCCTTCATTACATTTGTGTTCTAGGAACTCAGACTATGTTTATCACAGAGAAATACTACCTGATAGAAATACAACGTGAGCCATATATGTAATTTTTAATTTTCTAGTAATCACATGGAAAGAAGTAAAAAGAAATAGCCTTGCCAGATTTTTTTTGAAAAACAGAAATATATTTATGCTAAAAAAAATTTCTGTTTATCTAAAATCCAAATTTAACTAGATACCTTGTTCTTTTATTGGCTAAACCTGTCAAGTTAAATAGGTGACATAAATATTAAGACTGTTTCTTCTTTCTTTCAATATGTAATCAATGTAAAAAATTGAGATACTTTAAATTTTAATTAATTAGAAGTAAATAAAATTTAAAATTCAGTTTTTTTATTCACACCAGCCATATTTCAAGTGTTCAGTGGCTACATGTGGTTAGTGGCTACTGTACTAGGCAGGATAGTCGTTGACTATAAACACCCGTAGTTATAGAAAATGTTCACCATTGTAAAATCCCAGTTGACTAACATAAAAGTAAGCTTCTCTAATTTCCACCAACAGAAGGGGATACATTCGAATAGAAATTATATACAACAGATTGACAATAATGAGCAGAGAAGTATTACTGAGCCTTCTAGAAACCCAAGAGATTATACTGTTTGTACATAAACTTATATGAAAAAGATAATTCTTAAACAGTTTCATAACCAATTGGAATCTAATTTAAATATATATATTTATACACAGTACTTCAGCAATATATACCAAGAAGAAGCAAGTGTTTTCTAAGAAAGTTTCCATCCCAACATGCTCCAGACATTTTTTTCCCTGTGTTTTGCCCAGAGCTTGATTCCTAACACGGATATACACACACGCCACAGAAACAGTACCAGAAACTTCATCTCCATAAGGACTGCAAGGACAAACTCTCCCTAAAAATTTCTTATTGCAAAGAGTTGGGTATCTCTGATAAGCATGACTATTTTCTCTAAATTTTCTGGGTGTTTTTAGTTTTCCAAAGTGAAAGCAACCTACATAGTATTTACTTCATGGTGGAGACCCAGAAGAAGAGTAATGGCAGATGGAAAGCTCTCAAAAAAAAAAAAAAAAAAAGTTGAACTGTCTCTTCCTCTAGGAACAAACAATCTGAGTCTGATTGCAATGCCGTCATTTTTACCCTGCCATTCATTTTACCGGCAGAAGCTGTGCTCTCCGAGAAGGTTTATCCAGCAGCATCTCTCCGTTAGCAGAGAGAGCTCTGTGTGAATTCTAACCCCTGGACAGAGGAAAATATAATTTAAAAAGGAAAGGGAGATAATTCTCACATTGATATTTACGCTTCCCAGAACATATAAAACTATCATTTAAAATTAATTGCTCACAAACCAGAATCTCACCAAGACAACGTTGCTTTGCTCAGAGAGAGACTGACCTGTAGCCCGTTTGATTTGGAGAAACTGTTTTAATTATTCTTCTGTCTGCACTTCGCAAGTGAATCCCCATTAATGGCTCCATTTATAAAAAGTTCTCCTCCTTTGTATTTTTAGTCTCTTGGAATTTAGAATTAATTATTTCATTTCTAATTAGTAAAGAAGTTAAAACTTCTAAACTGCCGAAACAATGCTTTTTCTCTCCAGTCTACAAATTGATATTTTCCCTGTGACAATTATGGGACTGGTTTCAAAAGCTTGAGTGTACCTGGACAGGTAAGGTTAATGTCCCAGATTGTGTGGGAGGATGCCATAAACATTTTAATCATCTTACAATGGCTGGGTAATGCTTGAACACTGGAAGAAAACAGCCAAAGTACACAACCCACTTATAGTTTATTAAGGCTTGAGTTCAGGAGCAATACCTGAAAAGAGAGGTCACCATTTAGTGAAAAATCACTTATTTCCACTACATTCAACTTACTGAGAATCAACAAGTTATGTGTTATTGAATATATTCAGCACGCAAGGAAAACTCTTCTTATCCCTTTCTTTTTCTCCTTAATCTCTCACACCAGTGTAAACCCTACAGAAAGATAGTTTGGTCTAGGATGAAATGAGTCCTGGCTGAAAAAAATTCAACTGTCTTCTATCCTAAAAATAATGACTACCAGTTCTGTCAAACAGCTATAAAACTGTTAGGAGACAATTTTCTGAGGGTCCCATAATTTTGCACATTTTGCAAGATAAGCACTGATTGCTTTTAAATTCTGGACTGTATTTTCAAGGATATTTGTAGAGTGAACAGCCTTAGAAGAATGAGATAATGTCTCCATTTGGAACCAAGGGCAGGCATGCTTAACCAGCAAAGTAGAGATAATACCTTCCTGTAAGCAAATAAAGGAACACTTACTCCATATTGTAAAATATTTGGGTTCCCTAAATTCAGGGTTCCCATCCTGGAATGTAACCCACTGCATGTGCAGATGTCATCTGGCACTTTTTTGCATCACTCTGTAGTACACAAAAACCAGAAAAAAATGCTTATACTCTAACCATTGCTATTAATCTAGGTAATAAACAATTTTTTATCTCTGACCCAGGAGTCTTTTGTCTTCTACTAGTATCCATCAGGCTGAAACAAGCTAACTTGTTGGTTTGCAACCAGGGCAAAAATCTCAAACCCATCATAGTTTTTTAAATTGTGTTTATTTTTAATTATTATGGGTACATAATATCAATAGAAGTATATCTTTACAGGGCGATGTAAAGTATATCTTTACAGGGCGATGTATCGAAATACAGCCACACAAGGTAAATTAATCAAACCAAGGTAGTTATGGTATCCATCACCTCAGCCATTTATGATTTCTTTGTGTTAGGAACATTCCAATTCCACTCCTTTAAAGGATACCCTAACAGTTACAGTCACTTTGTTTTGCTATCAAATATTGTTCATTCTAGCTGAGTAACTATAAACATTATATTTTTGTACCCATTTATCATCCATACTTTATCTTCCCTTTCCCACTATCCTTCCCAGCCTCTGGTAAACATCATTCTACTCTCTGTCCATGAGATCAATTATTTTTAATATTTAGCTCCTACAAATGAGTGAGGACATGTGAGGTTTTGTCTTTCTGTACTTGGCTTATTAGACTTAATGTTCTCCAGTTCCATCCATGTTGTTGCAAATGTCAGGATTTCTCATTCTTTTTTGCGACTATATAATATTTCATTGTGCATATGTACAACACAATGTTTCTTTACCCAGTCATCTACTGATGCACGTTTACATTGATTCCAAATCCTGGGTATTGTGAACAATGCTACAGTAAATATGGGAGTACAGATATCTTTTCCATATCCTGATTTCCCCTCCTTTGGATATATATGGAGCAGTGGGATTTCTGGGTTAGTGGTAGCTCTAATTTTAGTTTTTTGAGAAGCCTCCATACTGTTCTCTATAGTGACTATACTAATTTCCATTCCCCCCAACAGTGCACAAGGTTCCCCTTGCTCATCTTTTCCAGCATTTATTATTGCCTGCCTTTTTGATAAAAGCCATTTTAACTGGAGTGAGATGATAGATCATTATAGTTTTAATTTACATTTCTCTAATGACTAATTGTGTTGAGCATTTTTTGTACACCTGCTGGCCATTTGTAAGTCTTATTTTGAGCAATGTTTATTCAGACAATTTGACCATTTTTTTAATTGGGCTATTTGATTTTTTTTTCCTACTGAGATATTGGAGCTCCCTGTGTATTCTAGTTATCAACCCTTTGCCAAGCAGGTAGTCTGCAAATATTTTCTCCCATTCTGTGTGTTGTCTCTTCCTTTGTTTATTGTTTTCTTTGCTGTGCAGAAGCTTTTAAGCTTGATGTGATCCCATGTGTCCAATTTTGCTTTGGTTGCCTGTGCTTTGGGGTTATTACCCAAGAAATCATTGCCTAGACCAGTGTTCTGAAACACTTCCCTAATGTTTTATTTTAATAGTTTTATATTTAAGATCTTAGATGTAAGTCTTTAATCCATTTTGATTTGATTTTTGTACATGGTGAGAGACGGGTCTAGTTTCATTCTTTTGCATATGGACATCCAGTTTTCCCAGCACCATTTATTAAAGACACTGTCCTTTCCCCACTGCATGTTCTTGGCACTTTTGCCAAGGTTAAATTCACTGTACATGTATGAATTTATTTCCGGGGTTCTCTATGCTCTTCCTCGGGTCAATGTGTCTGTTTTTATGCTAACAACATGCTCTTTGGGTTACTACAGCTCTGTAGGATAATTTGAAATCTGGTAATGTGATTCCTCTACTTCTGTTCTTTTTATTTAGGTTAGTGTTGCTATTCTGTGCCTTTTGTGGTTCCATATCAATTTTAAGATTTTTAAAAGATAAGAATCAGCTAAGGAAAAATGCATAAAGATAGACTTTGCCACTCAAATGCCTATTTCTGAAAATTCAAGCTAAGGCTGGCACAGGCTAGGGAGTGCGAGCTTTCTGGAGCACATGTTCCCAACTAGTCCAACACACTGCTGTACTGTGCACTCTCCCTCAGTGGAGAGTAACGGTTTAACATGTAAAATGTATTTTTGCTGTGACTGAGGAGGTGCTCCGTTATGATAATAACCAGCAGACAGGATGCTTAGCTGAGCTGATTATGCAGTATAATGTAGAGTATACCTTTTTGAGGGTAAAAGATGAGAAGTTAAACTTAATCCAGTATAAAAGAAAGACAAGCATTTGTTGAAACATGTGAGGGTCTTGCTTAGTGCATGTAAAAGTATTATTAGAGCATTGAAACTTGACTCAAATAAACTCTCAAGGTGAAGGGTAACTAGTTGGGATGTGTAGTAAATTCAGGATTTCAGGAAGTTGGGGTTGTTTTGTTTTGTTTTTTTGTTTTTTTGTTTTTTTTTTTTTTAGTTTTCCAAAATGTTCCCTTTTATAAACTGCTATTCACCTTTTCATCTTTTCAAGTATGCTACCCACTTCAATCTAGAATTCAACACGTGCTACAAAACATAAATGATACGAACCACAATGAGCAGTGTTCATAGCTGTGCTTTGAGTTGAGGTTGCCAAGCCCAGTATTCCTAAGAAAATCCCCTGTGCCTCTGATTCTCATGGGAATCTATAGGTCACAACAGGGTCTAAAAACAGAGCTGAGCAGAATAGATAGTCCTTACTTGGCATAATCATTTCAGAAGCAGTGGACAAACTTCTCTTCAACCCTCTAAGTTTCCTCTCTAATTCTCAAAATTAGTCCAGCCTAGCCATATGAATGGATTGTAAAATTTCTGAGGAGGTGCTCCGTGTGAGGGTAAGCCTCAGGCCTCACATATAAAGCATTACCAGTGATACCTAAGCAGTAAGAGATATGAAGAGAGAGATACCACCTGTGCCAGAGGGAGGCCTGCAGGAGAAGGCCTTGGACTTCTGGAGAGAAATCCCCAGATAGGAGAGCGATTCCACAGGCCACAGATGAGGAGAGACCTGATGCAAGACTCCAAGCCCAATCGGCTTGACCAAGCCCATCTCTGCCCTCCCCATGAAGCCATGCGGAAACCACAACAGTGGATGAACTCCCTGCGCATCAGTTAAACACACTGCTGCCAGCAGACGGCCTGACCGCCTCCCTAATAGCGAGGTCACACAAACAAACAAACAAACAAACAAAAAATCTACCCTCTGGGTCCATGAAGCCATAGGGGTCAACGATAGGACGTGACCTCTTCTAACATTACCTGGAGAACAAAAAAAAAAAAGCAATTTCCCTTAGAAACAACTTCATTCTTCACTTTGCCTTCATATAGGGAAACAAACAAATAAATACCTTAGGCAAGTGTGTTAATTGACTACCTGCCACGTTTACAATTTTACCTTATAAAGGAAAACCCTGCCGTGTTTGGACTAAAACTGCCTTAAATAATAAAGCCCTTTCCAGGAAAGTTCAATTTGAGGACTGGCTATATGTTTCAGGGAGAGACTTGTGACCCCTGGGAAATATAAGAAGGAACGTGAAGAAATAGTGGTAATAGATTTTCTGTCTTTTAATCCTGATGGGAAAGCTTATTTGAAAGATTTCAATTTTTAATGAAGACATAGCACAGATGACAGGACAGATGAGCGGCTAAGAGTTCAGTTCTCCCCCAGCCGTCTAGGTTTGATTCCCTGTGAAGATGCGATGCTTAGGTCCACCAGTGAGGGAAGGAGCAAAGGAAAAGAGTGCCTCTTGCTTCAAACTTAGGACGGCCTCCAGCTCTGCTTTGCTCACTTTAAGTACATTGCTTGGTTTGGCCCCTGACACTGTTTTCTCTGGAAACCGCTCACACTTCTTCTGGGTTGCACTCCTAAACCACTGGAAGTGGTCTGGCCGGGCAGGAATGAGAGTCCAAATACTTTTTTATGGCTTTATTTGACCCACTCCTTTTGAGCGCCCTGTGCTTTAACAAACACAGAAAACAAATGCAGGGACAATTTCTTACAATTACGTCCTCCGGGAAGATTTTGTTGTGCCCTACTCCTTCTTTCCAAGTTCGACTGCAAAAGAATAAGCACGGCTGAATCAAGCCAGAGGCTCCTATGGAAAAGTTTAGCACAGAAACATTTGCAATCAGTTAAGACTTTGCTCCCATAATGCTTAGCAAAAGAAGCTGAAGACCAACCATTCGGGACAGAAGTGGAACACAGGCGCCAAGCTGCACAGCTAAGCTTGAAAAAGTCACCCAGGAGAGATGTGCGCTTTTCTCATTGTGTGGTGTCCAGTCAATGGAGAAGACGGCGGCTGTAAGGAGACTGCACCCACTATATTTGTGTCTGCATCTGTAGAGAATGTTACTGTCCCCTTGGCACAGCGCTAAGTCTCACCCACATCTGTTTCTACTTTCAAGTCTCTTACCCTGTTCAGTTCTGGCCGGGAGTCAAAACGAACTGCAAGTTTCTAAGTGCCACGGAGGCAGGCATACGGTTGGAGGAAAGATTTTCCTTTTTATTAAGCCTGTGTTTCTGTTTTGATTGTTTTTTTCCTATTTCACTTAGGAGTAATCATAATGGAGTAAAGGTTTTTATTAATAGTCTGGAAAGTTACATCTTAAAGTGCCCATTTAGAGTGATAAAAATGCTGAGAAATTTTGTTTTTACTATTGAACCTAGATCATCCAGAGAGACAGCTCTTTATGGAGAGCCCATGGGTTTCAGAGTTAGGCAGAGTTCATTCTGATCCTAGTTCTGCCACGTCTGGCTATTGGACCTACAGCATAGGCTTTCTCATCTGTATAAAAGTGATGAGAAAAATCCAACATCTGTAGGGTGTTGTGAAGACGAACTATAAATGTATGTTAAATGCTTAGGAAAAGGGTACTGTCATCAATAAAGAATAGCTCTTATTAGTAGTTTGCACTAGTGAAATACAACATTCTGGTCACACTCTGCAATTTAAAAATGAAAAACTTGCTGGTTATCATCCCTACAAAATCTAATTATTACATAGTGGTTTTCCATTAGGTCCAATAGAATGTCACTGCTATTAATAAAAGATGTAAAGGCTTACTGAGGCATAGAAGTTTTATTTGCTTAGTGGGAGTGAATGGGTCCAAGGACAACACATTTATGTTTGGGGAGAAAGAAACAAATTTCTATAAAAGGCAATAGCACACTAAATATATCAGAAAAAATCACAACACTGATAGACACGAAAATAAGTCCTGGTACAGGGAATAAAGGAAAAAAGTGATTATCTGCTCCAAATCAGATAGTACATCAAAATAAAACAGATAACAAGGGGAGCCAAAGAAAACCATTCTCCTTCTCTCTCTTCTCTTGATTATAATCAATATTAGCTTTTAACTGAAGGGAAAAAGGCAGGCTCCAGCTAGGGAAAGCCAATGCCAATCTTGATCAACCATGTAAGATGACAGATGGATTTGCCTCAGATTGTCTATTTTGCTTTGTAACCAGTAATATTAAGCAAGAAGACTTATCTACACCCATCTACCTGGACCATAAACATAACAGACACTGAAATCTCAAATAAAGAATTTGAACAGATTTAAAAGACAACAACACTTCAGGCATTTATTTCACTTCTAGAGTCAAGCAAAGTTGAGTAAGAAATATTGTACCATTTTGATAGGATTTACTCAACCCCGCTGGGTTTAAAGGTTCCTTCTTCTGCAAGGGTGATGGTGTTGGCTGTATCAGGGGGGATATTTATCATTCTTATCTTTAAAGCTGTGATTATTTTCTATACTTCCTAATAATTTCTCAGGTACCCCAAAGACAGCCACATCCATCTATATTCTCTAAAAATAAATTTTGCTTCTTCTCTTTCTCTCTCTCAGGCGAGGCTGACTTTCATAAACGTAGACAGAGATTCTGCTAAACATTGGAATCTTTCCTTTAATCGGTTTTCTTGTCTCCTATCTGGTATTACTTACTTCCCCCTGGGTCATTTCAATGAAATTAGACCTCACTGTGCCATACTGAATAAAGAAAAGGAAGACTATGAATTAATGAAGTTTGGGTAATGTAATTCTTTTAATGAAATTCAGGCTTATTGCTTTAAAGAACCTACGGTAATTAAAACTAGACTGAGAACTGCTTCGCTGAGATTCAAATTTAATAAATAACGAAGCAAGATTTGCAATTAGAATAGCATATCCAGGCACCAGCTCAAGTATTGCCAACACCTGCTTATATTGTAAGTATATATTTTATTCATTTATTCATTCTTTCTGTCAACACAAACTTACTGGGCAGGTATTATTTGCTGGGCAGTATGCTAGATGCTAGGAGTAGAATGGCTAAGACGAGCAAGTAATTTCCTCACCTGCTTGCTTCTTGTGTATTTGGAAAAACTTTCCCTCTAATTAATCTGCCCCCCATGATCTTATTTATATTATTCAGCATGTTCATATAATCTTAAACTCATGAGTAAATCTTAATTCATGAGGCTTTCTGCTACCTTTTTTCAAGGGCAGAACTATTCAGTAATGCTGCTTTTCCTACAACTATGTGTCTTAAAAGATAAAAAGCTACCTGAATCTATTTTCTTTTTCCTCTTATAATTTACAGGAAATGGATACCTTTTGACTAGATGTGATTTGGTAGATGAATCTTTTTTTTTTAATTTCTGCTATACCAATATTACGAGAGTTCTAACCAGGAGAAATAATTATAATAGAAATAATTATAAATCAAAAGTACAGTAGAAATACATATTGATGGGCAAAAAGCTGAACCCTCTAACAGTGCACAGTAATACAGTTGTCTGAATTGGCAAGCTTACTCTGCAAAGATAAGCACAAAAGGATATAGCCTTACAGTGCTCGGGAGTACATCTGGCACCCCCACAGGACACACTAGCCATAGAAAGCACAGAGTTCCCGAAGACGAATTGAGTCTGGTGGTCCCAACATCTGCTGAGACCCTTCTCTTATGAGGGATACAGTTACCCTACCTAAGCACTAGAGTGGAAATCAAAGTCTGACCCAATCTATCAGGATTCGGGACTGTGGCCGAGCTTCTTCCCTCAGTGGGCTCTTTTGTCAAAATGATGAGTTCAGACCAGAATTCTTTAAAGAGTGTCCCCCAACCTTTTGGCACCAGGGACTGGTTTTATAGAAGACAATTCCACAGACTGGGTTGGCAAATGGTTTCAAGATGATTTGAGCACATTACGCTTGCCCTAGATCATTAGGCATAAGAAGTGTGCAAGCCAGACCCCTCACAGTGCACTTTAGTAGGGTTTGTGCTCCTGTGAGAATCTAATGCCCCTGCTGATGGAGCAGGCGGTGATGTGAGCAATAGGAGCGGCTGTAAATGCAGATGAAGCTTTGCTCCCGCTAGCCACTCACCTCTGCTGGGAGGCCCAGTTTCTAACAGGCCCTAGACTGGTACTGGCCCATGGCCCAGGGGGATGGGGACCACAGCTCTAAAGGAGCTACCAGTATAGACATTCTTTGTTTCTAGAATTAGAGTTAGCACCAGACCTGCTTCCCAGGTGGAAAACTTCTTCAAAAACAGTTGCTCTGGTTGTCACCTCCCCCACTCCACTACTCCTTTTGGGATTAGCACAGGAGACAGTGGTAAAAGGGGCAACTTCATGTTATGGGTTGTGTCTCCCTGAAATACACATGTTGAATCCTAACCTCTAGTACCTCAGAACGTGACCTTATTTGGAGATAGAGGTTTTTAAAGAGCTAATTGATTTAAAATGAGGTCATTAGTGAGGGCCATAATCCAATTAACTATTGTCTTTATAAAAAGGGGAATTTATGTTTTTTTAGAATTGATTTTTAATTAAAAACCATTACTATATACATTTATGGGGTACAATGTGATGATTTTATATTCAATGCAGAATACTTAAATCAGACCAATTAATGCAGCCATCTCATCACTTATTTATTTTTTGTGGTAAGATATTTAAAATTTACTCATACTTTTTCTTCTTTTGAGACAGAGTCTCAAGCTGTCACCCTGGGTAGAGTGCCATGGTGTCATAGCTCATAGCAACCTCCAACTCTTGAGCTCAAGCGATCCTCCTGCCTCAGTTTTTCTATTTTTATTATTGTTGTTGTTATTATTATTATGATTATTATGATTTTAGTAGAGATGGAGTCTCACATTTTGCTCAGGCTGGCCTCTAACTCCTGAGCTCAAGCAATCCACCCACCTCGGCCTCCCAGAGTGCTAGGATTACAGGTGTGAGCCTCCGCGCCCAGCCTACTCCTAGTTATTTTGAAATATACCCTTGCCTTGTGCACATTAGGTGAGATCCCACCAAATGCCCTCCCTCCTCCCACCAATCGCCCTCCCGTCTTCCTCCTCACTCCCCCCCCAAAGAGGGATTTATACACAGAGGAAAGATAACGTAAAGACACAGGGAGATGGCAACAGTCGCCTACAGACAAAGGGAGACCCCTGGAAGAATTAGTTTCCCACAGTGCTCAGAAGGAGCCAATCCTACCAGTACCTTGATCTCAGGCTCCCACCCTCCAGGGCTGTGAGGCAGACATTTCTGTCCCTTATGCCATCCAATTTGTGATACTTTGTTGCAAAAACCCTAGCAAAGCAATGTACACCACTAAAATGGTTCCAAGAAAGAAGAAAAAGTGTCTGTGTCAAATAAAAGGAAGCAGTGCCTTGGCACCCAGACTTTCCACCCCTTCTAAAGATACATCCTAGATTTCACCTTTTCCTTTCATGTGCCTTCTTCCCTCCCCACAAATACTGCTCCCTAAAGCTGCCTGTAGACACATTGTAACTAGATATAAACAGGCCAATTAGATAGACTGGATTGGTAACCTTATTTGTCCTTGCTTACCCACCCTACTTCCTGGCCTCAGAATATTTTTCCTTGTGGGTTGGACATTGTGATGCAGAGCCCTTTGAGCTACAAACTCTATAGAAACATATGTGGTAGGAAACAGGAACCTCTGACATTCTGAAAGGAGGAATGACATGATTAAAATGCTGCTTGAGAAATATAATTAGTAACCATCCAAAGGAGGGATTAGAAAGAGGGAGAAATAGCTGCTGAGAGACATTGACGATTATAATTGCTCAAGCAGGTCCTATGACCACATCCTCCACAGGATTAGACTAATCAGTGGTTCTTAAACCTGACAGGGCAGCAGAATCACCTGCAGGGCTTGTTAAAATACAGATTACTGAGCCACGCCCTAGCGATTCTGTTTTACATGTATGGGGTAGAGACCCAGAATTTCTATAAACCTAAGAGTACTAACTCAATGATAATTGATCATGCAAATTCTGTTTAATTTAAGGACATATTAGCTAGGAATTAGAAGTTTCAGACCCCAAAACTAAGGGAAAAGATGATGTATTGGCATCCTCCAATCTGACTACAATCTTAAATTAAAAACATAGGCGTTATCACTTCAATTTCACCACCTTCCTCACCCCAGTTGATAATAACTAATTTATGAATTGCAAAACCTTTCCATTTGACTTTCAAGAACAATTGGTGAATTCACAAATAATTGTTCGGTTCATCATTCTATGTAAGTAGGCTGAGAAAATATTACCCCCAATTTGTTGATTAAAAAAAATGGTACTCAAAGGGGATCTTACTCCATCTCATTTCTGTTCTTGCCAAGATTTTAATAATTTGCCAAAAAGATTAATGTCCCAGCTCCAGAAGTTGCCCTTAACATATATGATGGAAACAATATTAGACTGATAATTAAATTCACACAACTAATTTAAAGCAAAGCACCACACAATCAGAATCCATTAAAAACAGCCAATCAACCTTAACAGACTTTGTCTCCATTGGTAAATTATGGATTCTGCTTGAATATTCATCCTATAGGACTGACCAAGCTTCTGGTTCTTCCCTATGTCCTTTGAATTTATTTTATATAAAGCAGCTTCAAGCTACAGATTCAGCAAATAGTCCCTTGTCAAATGAGGAGAAAATAAGCTGCTTATTTCTAATTTCCTTCAAGTGCATGAGGAGAAAAGTCCCAAGAACTGTACTTTCTATTAAATGGAGAAGAGAGATGCGTAAGGAGGAAAGAATTTAGCTCCACAATAGCAGTGCCACATAGCCGACCAGCTGGAGCTGAGCCCAGATGTGCTCCGCCGCCCTCTCTTCCAGAGAGAAGCCAGCGTGGCTCAACCTCACCCTGCAAGGGTGAGAGGTGCCCTCACAGAAGGAGGCTGCCCTCGGTCTCCAGCAGAGGAGCCAGCCCTCCCTTTCTGTAGCAGAATGTGTGCGGTTATAAAACTTTTGTGTGCCCTCTCTCTCTCTCTCTCTCTCTCTCCCCAACTCATACTTTTTAAGTCAGTTCTGTGGCTTTCACAGGAGCATTTAAGTGTATTGGATCTTCTCAGGCTATCTTTGGATTTAAATGAGTAGCTTTTATTTCCCTGGGGCTTAATTTCACTCAAAAGATGAGGGCTCCACACTGACACTTGAGAGAGAGAGACACCATTGGGAGATCAACATTTCCACCCCTCCTTCCTGATCGCTATTTAAAGCACTTCTTCTGACCTGGGGGAAAATGTAATATATAGTTCCTTAATGTGTTTAGTTAAGGACCTCATGAATCATGTGGATTTCTCCACAACCTAAGTGGTTATTATGCTGACCCAAGGGTGCGCCGTTCTGTGGACACTTCATCTTCGTGTCCCTGTTTATTTGTAGCAAGCAAGCTCAGTTCTGTAAGACACTGATTAGAGGGACAATGGAAGTTGCTATCTACTGTAAGTTGCATACAGCACAAAAACTGCCAAGTGTTGTTCACATAATTGAGAAGGCTGAGCTTTCAGACCTGATTGTGATTTTTGGTTTAAGGCTTCCAATTCTAGCTCAGACCCCCAGTAAGGGCAAGATGACTCCTTATCCCAATAACACCTTTTCAGGAACAACGCTCTAACCATGAATCTTGAAGATTGCATTTGACTTGCTTTATTTAAAACCTCCTTTTTAACTATAAAAGTTTTGTCCTTAGTTCTTCCAAAGCTAAAGAACCAAAGTTGCTTCCTTTGCTTACTTCTGGATTTCAACTTTGCAAGGCATTTTATTACTTGGAGAAAGGCAGTGGGGGATGGTAGGAGCAGTGAGTTACTTAGTGCAACTCAGAGCTGAGTGTGAGGGAGTCGCTGGGCTTTCTCACCAGCTGTTACACATCAAGAAGAGACAGGATTTTTGTAACCCTTTCCTGGCACGCTAGTTTCAAAAGGAAAGCTAGACACTCTGTTTTGATAAAGAATTTTTTGTGGAAAACGTATACACAACATAACACTATACATTTATGCATTAGGTAAATATGATTAATAGAATGCCACACTGTTGGTTTCTGTGTTTTTAATTATCACAAGAAAGTGTGAGAACACAGAGGCATTAAACAGCTTGGGTATCATTGACATCCAATTGGGATTGCTATTTGCTTCTTAAAGAAAGGACCTTTTTTCCCATTGAGAAGTAGGGAGAGAAAACACAATCTGAAAATTATAAAGAAAAAAGCATAGCATTGGACCCACTCTTGGGCAAAGCGCAGCAGTGTTTGAATGTGCTTCCCGTAAGGGTTAAGTCCAGGGAGCCTCCCAGGCAATGACAAAGATCCCACAGCCAAAGCTCTGCTCACTCCCCTGCCCCCAACATCCAGACTTCCAGACATCAAATAGTTAGGAAAAGTGTTTGGTTTAAATGATTCCTGAGGTTTAGTTTGCCTCCCAAACCACATTTTTCTTACTCTCCTCCCCCAGCCCACTTAGAAAAAAAAAAAAAAAGAAGAGGAAAATGGCTTGGAATTCTGATGATAGATTCTCATAAAATAGTCCACGTTGCCTGCTGAGGCAGAAAAAAAGAAAGGAAAGGAAAGAAAGGAAGAAAAGAAGGAGGGAGGGAGGGAGAGAAAATCTATATAAAGTCATGACCGTAGCTACTAAAAGGTGGGTCTTCCATTGTAGATGTTTGTCTGCCATTCTTCTTTCTTTCTTTTCTTTTTTTTTTTTTTTTTTTTCCAATCAGGAAATAACTTTATACAAGGAATTAGAGGGGATTTTGTTTCTTTGATTTTGAGACAGATCTTGACTCTGTTGTCTGGGCTAGAGTCCATTCTTACTTCTTTTTATCTCAAATTCTTACTGTAGTTTTCATTTTACATTTTTCATTGTAACAACTTAATTCCACTTTAGCCCCACAACACAAACTATATTTTCCCCTCCCATAGATATGGAGACATCAATTGTTTTCTTTTTTTCTCCCCCACCCCCCTTGTCCCATAGAGAAGGAGACCTCAACTATTTTCTGAAACCCAAGGTCCTTGGACATCCCAAAATCCTTAAGTCAGTCTGTGATCATCTTTTAACCTATAGATACTTGGGGCCCACTCTTGAAAATTCTCATTCAAAAAAGTCTGGTTTGGGGCCTTAGAAAGTGTAATTGGCTCCTCCAGCACTTTTCTGGAGCTAAGCTTAGAAAACATTGCTGCCTGTGTACACCAACACACACACAAACACACATACACACACGCACACACACATGCTGCCCCCTTAATGACTGCTATCTGAGAAGAACACTGACCATTAAGGGTTCTCTATGTAATTCTATTGCAGAAAATATCCCATTTGTCCTTTACTGCTAAACTTTCTGAAAAAAGTGGCCAGTCTTGCCTCACTGTGCCTACTACCTAACCCCTCAGGCCACTTGCAGCATACTCCTATGTGATTCCTAAATCAGTAGTCAGTGGCCTCATAATCATGAAGCTCAATGTTCTTCTCTAGTTCTCTGCTTCTTAGACATATTCTCAGCATTTAACACTTTACCATCTTCACCTTGCTGAGGCCCCTCCTCCTCTGGACTATGGAGATCAAAACTCACCTGCACTCCCCCAGCTCTCTTCCTAGTTCTCCCTTTACTCTTTCTGTAGAGCAGCAGTTCTCAACCTGTGGTCACGACCCCTTTGGGGGTTGAATGACCCTTTCACAGGGGTCACCTAAATACATCCTGCACATCAGATATTTACATTACGATTTATAGCAGTAGCAAAATTACAGTTATGAAGCAGCAACGAAAATAATTTTATGGTTGGGGGTCACCACAACATGAGGAACTATATTAAAGGGTGGCAGCATTAGGAAGGTTGAGAACCACTGCTGTAGACCCTTATATTCTTTCTACTACAATTCCTCCCATCACAACTCCCCCCGCCCCCAACAAATCTGTCGTTGGCTATTTGCTTTCCATCTCTACAAATTCTCCTCTGGCAGAGCTTATCCAGCCCCCATAGCTTCAACTAGTATTCCCTTACCAGGAGGCTCCCAAAATACCTGTGTAATCCTCACCTCTCCCAAATACTATTCCTCTTCCCTTATTGCTTGCAAGACTCTATTACCTGACTCTTCCATTGTTGTACTAAAGTAACATGTGAAAAAGGGAATCAGTATCTTCTCCAAAACCCACTGACCATCAGGTTTTTCATGATTCCTCAACTGCTCAACTATCACGGCTCAAAGCTGCAGTATCTTCTCTGATTGGTTCCTATCACTAGCCCACAACACCCAAACAGGAATAGAGCCCTGTTAATTCTTCAACCCAGTTTCCTCCTTTCCATTCCTATTGCCAGACTATAAATTCTATTGTATTTGAAAAATGGGGAAGCTCTTTGAGAACTAAGTAATCAAAGAAAAATTGTAAATGATCAAGATAAAAGCTAAACAATCCTTGAAAGACAGGTAGGGTTCTAGTAAGTCGAAGGAGGGTAGGATGGAATCTGCTGGGAAGATCACCACGACTAAAGGTCCAGATGCAGGAATACGCTTGGCATTTGCAAGTACAATGAGAATTTGTTCAACAAAAGCCAAGTGTGTTATTTAATCTCCAAAGGCCACTCTCCAATAAACCATACTTGCAGGTAATCACACCCTTATGCAATCCCATCCTCTTAAATCTCAGGCAGCACTGGGGCTCTCCTTTTTTATTATAGAATGTAAAGGAAGTGACACTGTGTACCTTCTAAGGCTAAGATGGAAGGAGCTTTGCCGCTTCCTCTTTGGTCTCTTAGAATACTCCCCAGGAGTCAAATAAGAAATCATATGGCTATCCTAGAGATGCCAGATATAGACATTTCAGCCAACAGTTCCAGCCTAGCCCAATATTCCAGTCATCTCTGTTAAGTCAACAAGGATGTGAACAAAGCCATCTTGGACCCTTTAGATCATACCAACTACATCTGAATCCTCAGAGACCTCAGTCAACACAAAGTAGAACAGAATAAGTCTTACTTAAATTCTTGATCCATAAATCAAGAGATGGTGTAAAACAACAACAATTTTATTTTATGTAGTCTTGGTATAGTTTGTTATGCATCAATAGATAACCAAAACACAAAGGCAGATTTTGGGGGGGGCAGTAGAAAATAGGATTAGATATATGTAGTGATTCCATATTACAAATAGCCTTGAAAATATCAAGCAAAGAAACTCTTCTTATAATATATGGTTAATAGGGAGCCAATGAAAGTTTGAGAAGTAGAATAATAAACGTAGCATTGTCACTCTGACAGAAATATACAAAAGGCAAAGATATAAATGGCAAGCATTTCCAATTTGACTTAGAAGACCTAAGGTCCAAACTTGGCTGGGTGATACTGAGAAAGTCATTAACTTGAGTCTGCTACCACATGGAAGTGCTGTGACAGTTAAAAGGGTAATACACATGACAGTGCTTTGAAAAGTCATTCTAAACGCTATGTAAAATATATTATTGTTCAAAATACGAGAGAGGGACTAGAGAAAGTTGGGATCGGGGATGATTGGTTTAGTCCCTCTCTAACTTTACTTCCTGCAACTTTCAGATTCTTAAGTTGTATGTTAGACATGCTAACCATGGAGAGTAGCTTCAGCATGCCACACCTTGTAAACTTTCCCCTGATTATCACAGTTTGAATTAGTTGCTCTTTCACTGGTGCCTCCACTGTACATTTACTCTACAATTCCACATTATTTTAAATGGCAGTAGTTGGTTTACATATTTGTCCCTTCTTAATGACTACACTCTGAGTACCTTTAATTACCTGGCACATGTTAGGGTCTTAATAAATGTTCAATTTTTTGTCTATTCACTGGAACATTAGGGATAGCAACATAAGAAGGATTAAAATAAGAGGAATCTTAAAGGAGAAAAAAATACAGGACTTCATGATTGATTGAATTTGTAGAAAACAGATTAAGGAAGGATCAGTGAGGGTCTTGAGGTTTCAGATGTGTGCAGCTATAAGAACATGAATACACTATGAGACTCAGTGAAAATCATAAGAATTCTGGACATAATGGAAGAATCTTGCAAAGCTAAGATGTGAATATCTTTTTTTTTTTTTTGAGACAGAGTTTCACTATATTGCCCTCAGTAGAGTGCCATAGCATCATAGCTTACAGCAATCTCAAACTCTTGGGCTTAAATAATTCTCTTGCCTCAGCCTCCCAAGTAGCAAGACTGTAGACTCCTGCCACAATACCCAGTTTTGTTGTTGTTGTTGTTGTTGTTGTAGTTTTCATTGCTGTTTAGCAGGCCCAGGTCGGGTTCAAACCCACCAGCTCCTGTGTATGTGGCCAGTGCCCTAACCACTTAGCTACAGACTCTGAGCTAAGATGTGAATATCTTAAACTGAGAAAATGGCAAAGCATCTGAATAGAAACATCCAGAGATAGATGTAAATGTAAAATTTTCATTTCATAGAATAAAAGTCAACTTTGAGTTGTAGTGCTTATATCAGAGTGATGATATCCAGTAGCTCCTTAATAAAAAAAAAAAAAAAAGTCTTTTCCAAGGTATCATGTAGAGAGAGAAAAAGAGGCCTATCTTTAGGGATCAAGAGAAAGAAAAAAGTTATAGAGAGATTGAAACCTATTGACATTAATAAACCCACCAATGGTGATATCACAGCAACCAGCCGCAGTTGCCTACTGGTCAGCCATTTGTCCTGCAAAACATGGCAACTCCAGATTTAAATTCAGATCCTGAAGCCTACCTTTCTCCTACTTTCCCCATCTCTGTTAATGGTATCATTATCTACTCAGTGTTGCAAAAGAAATTTAAAAATCATTCTAAATGATTCTTCCCTTACTCCTTATATTCCCTCAACAAGTTCTATGAAGCTATGCCCTAAAATGTAATTCCCATCCTCGTCCCCCTGTCCAGCCCCTACCACCATGTGCAGTTGCTTTTTAACTGGCTGCTTCTAATATCAGCTCCCCATGGCCCTCCTTCCCACCACCAGGACAAGGTGAACCCCTGCTGAGCACTCTTCAGTCATTCTCCATTCCTCACCACATACACCTCTGTCCTCCATGATACAAATGCTGCCTAATTCTTCACTTCTTTTCTGATTCTTTGCCTCAAGCAGTCATCTTCTAGCCATGAGAAATTATATGCAGGTATTTTGAACACAGCATGCTTAGAAGGGAAACCATCAGTTTTCCAAGCCCTCAAGTCCTTTCTTCTGCCAGAGTCTCCAATGTAGAAATGTAACCACAGTGAGGCAGAAACCTGGTGGCCATATCTGATTCTTCCTTGTCCTGATTCTCACACCCCCAATCAACCTAATTCTCTTCATTCCAAATGGATCACTCCAGATCCTACCACAATTCCTCTCTCATCTAAAGTTCCATTTGCCCTTCTCCAATCTATTTGTTAGCCCACAGACAGTTATCTTTCTAAACACACATTTGATCAGGGTTAGAGCTAGCATGAGGATTAGGCTTAATATTTGGGTTAGGGTTTGACACTTCTCAGAGGGTTCTCACTGCTGTTAGGATCAATCCTTAACACGCCTATCAAGACTCTCTGAGTATCCTCTGGCTAATTTGGAAAATACCTCTCCAGACTCAACCTCTACCTCACCCATCTCCCTTCCCTTCACTAACCTCCATTTATCATGAGCTGACTACTTGAGTCTCCTCCCCAAATTCATACTAACCCCAATGATAGTATTTGGAAGTGGAGCCTTTGAAAGTTAATTAGGTTTAGATGAGGTTATAAGGATAGGGCCTCATGATGGGATTAGTGTCCTTATAAGAAAAGGAAGAGACACCAGAGCACTCTTTGAGCACACCTTATTCATGGTTGTGATCTCTCTCTCTCTCTCCCTCTCTTCCCCCCTCCAGAGGACACAGTGAGAAGGTGGCAGTTTGCAAGCCAAGAAAAGGGCCTTCACTGGTAACCATGTCTGCTGGCACCTTGATTTTGGACTTTCCAGCCTCCAGAATTGTGCAAAATAAATGTCTGTTGCTTAAGCCTCCAAGTCTGTGGTAATTTGTCATAGAAACCTGAGCTAAGACACCATTATAGTTCTGAGTTTATCATTTCCTTAGAGTCTTTCCCCTGCATGCCATGGCTTCTGTCAGGGCCTCTGCCATGTATTCCCATAGCATCCTGCATAATTCCTCTAAAATGATGTATACCAGATTATCTAGACGTGTTTAATGCCTAACTTTTCTTCTAGACTCTAAGACCAGAAGAGCAGGAACTCAATTACTTCAGATTTTAAAAGCCCACCACAGTGCCACACACATAGTAGGCATAAAATACATATTTTGTAAATGCATGAGTGAATAATTTAACTGAACCAGGCTGCCATAGTATTGCACACTTCCTGTTTGTTTTCTGGAGTGCCAGGCCAACAAATCCTCACTCATCAAGATTATCACCTCTTCTAAGGGCACCACCTTAACGTTCCCAAATAAAGTTAGATACTGCCTTTCTGTTTTCTCACAGATCTCCGTCACTAATTTCTTCATTATTTATCTCTCTCACATGCCCACTAAATTATGAGCAATTTTGGAATCAATTATCTTAAGCATCTTTTGTATCTTCACTGCCTATAATTCAGTACATTTGTTTGAATGAATGATAAATGATTCATTGGAGAGGGAGGAAGTTAAGTCATATTGAGAGATGAGACTAGCCTGCCTGATAGGATTCTGGATACTTTACTACTTGATTTGAGAAGAATTATAAAGATATAAGAAACAATATTTTATTTTTAAAAAGAGATGTCAAAAATAAGAATGTAAATATAGTCATTTTCCATTAGCAAAACACCTTCAGTTAATTATAAGTTCACTCTGCTAGTTCCTTATTGTTCTTTTTGTTCTCAAAGAACATTTTAGCCCATTCCTTGTTGTTGTTTTATTGTTGGGGATACATTGAGGGTACAAAGAACCAGGTTACATTGATTGCATTTGTTAAAGACCCTTTTATAATTGTGTCCTACCCTCAAAGGCCATTCTTTGTTTTGAATAACAACTTAAACAGTAGAGATGTCTTAGTGTTCTTTGAGAAATAAATGCAAAACATTAAAGACCATACAATTTTAAGTTGTGTCATGAGTTTCCACTGTTCTTTTTTTAAACAATTTTTTTTTCTATTTGTAATTTTTCTAAGCATTACTGTCATTCTCTGGCTTTAATTTTTGGAGATAAAATCTATAGACGGAAGAAATTAAAATTCCAAGAATTGGTGAACTGTTCTGTTTCAGACCTCTGCCACTGACTGACTGCAAGCGATTGATGGAATTACTTATGTCTCTGGAATAACTCCATTATGCCTCACATGACATGTGGCAATCTTGTTCATAAAAATAAAGTAGATGGTCTCTTAAATCCTCTCACTCCCTGCTCCTGCCACGGGCTTTCACTGGTGTCGAGAGTTTATCCATACAGTTTCTACAGCTTAGAGAACATTTTGTATTATTAGAGACCATTACTGATGGCTCATATTGATTTATCATATTTTTACTAGTTTTTCTTTCTCATAAGACTGTGTACGTCTATTTTTAAAAGAATTTTTTCAAGTGAAATTCATGTAACATAAGAACACATGAACATCTTAAAGTGTAATTAACCATCCTGCTGTGTTAAATTCAGAGGAATTTAGTACATTTTCAGGTCTACGGAACCATAACCACTATCTACTTTCAGAATATTGTCATCATCCTCAAAGGAGAGCTTGTACACAACTAGCTGTCATTATCCACTGTCCCCTCCCCTAGAAATACAGGACAGGTGGCACCCCAGCTGGCTGGAGGACCCTCCTCTTCCACCTTTCTGGTGTTGGTGCAGCCAGCAGCTGGTAGAGGAACCAATGGGCTGGAGGGTTGGAGGGTAGGCAAGGGGACGGCCTCCCATCCCCCCACCCTCACTCCCACCCCTCCTGGAGGCTCTAAAAGCCAGAGGGGCTGGACAACTGCTGGAGAGACACCAGGCACCTTGGCATCTCCTTCCCTTTGCACTTATGACTGAACAGGGAACCCCCATTTCCTATGCCTAGGTCAATTTCATGTAAGCTTTCTAGGTCTCAATTCCTTGAATGGACTGTGACCATTCACTAATACATTCATTCACATTGCCCCAGGGGAAGGGACTGTGTCCATTCATTAATGCACTCATTTGCCTTGCCCCAGTGGAAAGGACTGTATCCATTCATTTCCTGGCCTCATATAAAAGGAACTATATATTCCTAGACAAAGAGCCGGGGGACAGATGGAAAAATAGAGAGAGAGAGAGGTTTTTTCCTCTGACTTGGGTTTTTCTCTCTGTCAGGAGCTTTGGTGTTTTAGTATTCTTTTCTTTTTTGTAAATAAATCCTTTCTTACCACTGATCTATGGTCTGTGGATTCATTCTTCAAATCGCCAAGACCAAGAACCCACTGAAGACGAAATTCTGGTATCACTAGTATCTGGCCATCACCAGTGTTTTCTCTCTCTGTGGATTTACCTATTCTAGATATTTCATGTAAATGGAATTACACGACATCTTTTGTGCCTGGCTTCCTTCATTTAGTGCAATATTTTCAAAATTCATCTATGTTATAACATGAATCTAATTCATTCTAATTCCTTTCCATAGCTAAATAAATTTACCTTGTATGGATATGCCATATTTTATTTACCCACTCACCTGTCGATGGACATTTGGGCTATTTCTACCTTTTGGCTATTGTAAGTAGTGCTGCTATGAACACATCCGCTTCTTAAAGACTAGAATTATTTTATTTTATTGAGAAAGGGTCTTGCTCTATTGCTCAGGCTTGAATGCAGTGGCATCATCACAGATCACTAGAACCTCAAACTCCTGGGCTCAAGTGATCCTCCTACCTCAGCCTCCTGAGAAGCTGGAACCACAGGCATGCACCGTCATGCCTGGCAAATTTTTCCATTTTTGGTACATTTTCAGGCCTATGCAACTATGGTCTTGCTCTTGCTCTGACTGGTGTTAAAGTCCTACCTCAAGCAATCCCCCATCATGGCCTCTTAAGTGCTAGTATTACAGGCCTCCATGCCTGACCCAAGACTAGAATCATTTATTTCAAGATTCTCTGTGTCTAGGTAATTAGTTAACCAAAAGTCCTATTTATAATGACATAAATTACTATTTTAACAGATACCCTAAGGCAGGCTTATATACACACACACACACAAATCCTGCTTCTCCCCCCAGCTTTCCCAAGTAATGATACCAAGTATCATTAGTAGACCAAGCCAGAAAACTCACCTCCATTTTCATATTTAATTGACCACCATGTCCTATCAATTCTAAGTCCTAAAAGTCTTTCAAATCTGCCCCTTCCTCTCTGCCTTCACTGTTTCAGCCTTATTTTAGTTTAGGGCCTCATCCTCCCTGGCCTGCAGTAACATGATACTTTTCTAAGTGACTTCATAGTCTCTGGGTTGTTTACACTGCTGCTTGGTTATCTTACTAAAACATAGACCAGATAGTTTCATTCTCCTGTTTAAAACTCTCCAGTAGTTCTCTGTGGATTATGCAGTGAAGAAAGACTCCTTAATATGGCAGAAGATGCCTTGTATAATTTCCCTCTATCACATCAGAAGCCTTGTCTTTCTATTAATTTTTAATTATACCCCATCTATTAACTCTGAGTATGTACTGATGTTTTCTAAATGTGCCTTCTCTTTTGTGCCTCTCTTCACTCAACAAATTTTAAATGACTCCAACCATGATAAATTGTATAGACACTGTGTTGAATAAGACAGGCTGGGTCCCAGTCCTCACAGGGTGCACCTTATAGAGCAGTGGTCATATCAGCATTTGAAGTGAGTAAGTCTGTTACAGGGTCTGTTCTGTGCATTGGCTTCTATTCCCTAAATGTCAGTAGCATGACAGTAAAAAATGTCTCTAGATACTGTCAAATTTCCCCTGGGGGACAAAATTGCCTTGGGTTGAGAACCACTGTTCTAGAGGGAGATCATTATAACATTAATTATTTAAGCACAAATTATGATAAATGTCACCTCCAGCTAAACATATTGTATCATATTTCTAAAAAGGGTTTCATCTCCTTTCTGCCCGATGAATTTCTCCAAGGTTCAGTTTCATTATTCCTTTTTCCTGGAAACCTCCTCAACTTGCCCAGGCAGAACTAGTTACTTCTCATTCTTGGATCCTCTTTATGAACTACTTTATACCTTGTTAATATAGTTTTCACTACTCAGGGTGAAGGGATAGTCATCTATATTCCAGGCTAATGGAAAGCAGAAAAAAGCAGGTGTTGCAATTTTATTCACAGATACAATAGGTTTCAAACCAACAAAAGTCACCAAAGATAAAGATGGCCACTTTATATTTGTTAAGGGCAAAACTCAATATGATGAGATCTCAATTATCAATATCTATGCACCCAACCAGAATGCACCTCAATTTATAAAAGAGACTCTAACTGGCATGAGCAACTTGATCTCCCCCAGCTCCATCATAGTCAGAGATTTTAACACCACTTTGGCAGTGTTGGATAGATCCTCCAATAAGAAGCTTAGCAAAGAAATCTTAGATTTAAATTTAACTATTCAACTTCTGGACTTATCAGACATCTACAGAACATTTCATCCTAATAAAACTGAATACACATTTTTCTCATCAGTCCATGGAACATACTCCAGTTGATCACATCTTAGGTCATAAGTCTAACCTCAGCAAATTTAAAGGAATAGAAATTATTCCATGCATCTTCTTGAACTATCATGGAATAAAAGTTGAACTCAGCAACAAAAGGAATCTGCAGACTCGTACAAAAATGTGGAGGCTAAATAACCTTATACTGAATGATAGATGGGTCAGAGACAAGATCAAGAAGGAAATTACCAAATTTTTAGAACAAAATGATGATGAAGATACAAGTTATCAGAACCTCTGGGATACTGCAAAGGCAGTCCTAAGTGGGAAATTTATAGCATTGCAAGCCTTCCTCAAGAGAATGGAAAGAGAGGAAGTTAACAACTTAATGTGGGACATCTCAAGCAGCTGGAAAAGGAAGAACATTGCAATCCCAAATCCAGCAGAAGAAAAGAAATAACCAAAATTAGAGCAGAATTAAATGAGATTGAAAACAAAAGGATTATCAACAAAAGAACAGATCAACAAATCAAAAAGTTGGTTTTTTGAAAAAAATCAACAAAATCGATAAACCTTTGGCCAACCTAACCAAGAGAAAAAGAATACAGTCTCTAATCTCATCAATCAGAAATGGTAAAGATGAAATAACAACAGACCCTTTAGAAATTCAAAAAATCCTTAATGAATATTACAAGAAACTGTATTCCCAGAACTATGACAATCTGAAGGAAATTGACCAATACTTGGAAGCAGGTCATCTCCCAAGACTTAGCCAGAATG
>NW_003852400.1:21972357-22084344 GCF_000181295.1 Otolemur garnettii
TAAGATTAGCCCATATCACAAAATCCCAAAACCAGAGATGTTGGCGTGGATGTGGAGAAAAGGGAACACTTCTACACTGCTGATGGGAATGCAAATTAATTCATTCATTTTGGAAAAACGTCTGGAGAACACTGAGAGAACTAAAAATAGACCTGCCATTTGATCCTGCAATTCCTTTATTAGGTATATATCCAGAAGACCAAAAACCACATTACAACAAAGATATTTGTATCAGAATGTTTATAGCAGCCCAATTCATAATTGCTAGGTCATGCAAGAAGCCTAAATGCCCATTGACCCACAAATGGATCAATAAATTGTGGTATATGCACACCATGGAATACTATGCAGCCCTAAAGAAAGACGGAGACTTTACCTCCTTCATGTTTATATGGATGGAATTTAAAAATGTTCTTCTTAGCAAAGTATCTCAGGAATGGAAGAAAACATATCCAATGTACACAGCCCTATTTTGAAACTAATTCATAGCTTTTATAGGAATGTCATAACCTAATTATAGCCTTAGAATATGGGAAGGGGGTGGGAGAGGGGAGGTGAGGGGGATGTATGGGGGGAGGAAGGGTGATTGGTGGGGTCATGTCTTTGGTTTACCTTACAAGGGTACAGGTGAATCTTTCTAAAAGCAGAGTATGAATGTCTTGACTCAATAACTAAGAAAATGACATGAAGGTTATGTTAACCAGTTTGATGAGAGTATTTCAAAATGTATATGAAAACAGCACACTGTACCCCATGACTGCATTAATGTACATAGTTTACTATAAGAAATTTAAAAATATATATATAGTTTTCACTGCAAAAATGCAAAATTTCTTTGTTTCAGAGAGCTAATACGTTATTTTCTCAGGTTAGGCAAAGTAATCCCACCCCATTAGTGAATTGCCCCTACTTCAAATTTCAGTAAACAAAGGATTCCAGTACATCCAGATTTCATTTTGTATACTTTTTCCCAGCCACAAGAATTTTAGCTGCAATATATAAGAATTATGAATCACTCCTGTTGGGGATAATTTAAAAAAGAGGAAATTGGGTGATGGGAATTAAAAAGGAAAGGAAAGCAGATGGTATGGCAGTAACAGAGGTTTTTGCCTTGAGGCTTTAGGAAATAAGAGAATCTAAGGAGATGTGAACCAGGACCTTAAAATGGCACTCCCGTAGCTGCGAGGAAGGAGGGAAGGGATATTTGTATAAAAGGCCTGATGGCATGCACTTGGGGGAGTCATCTCTGGGACTGAGGATGCAAGAGTCAACAATTCCAAATCATGAAATCAAAAAGGCACTGCACATTTGGATCACAGATCAGATACAGGGTAAAAGGTCTTTTCATATTTATATTATCTTTAGCAAAGCAAATGTATGGGCATTTCATTGAAATAGCAAGGGAGAGAGACCCTGAGAAATTTCACTTGAACAAGAGATACTGAATGGAAAGCAATTGTATCATAGGCATTATTAATAATTTAAGATGTGAAAATGTCACTGATCCTTCTTTATTTAGCATGCTGTCTTGAGAGTTCTACTTTAGAGATTATATAAAGACTTACAAGGGTTTGCATTTAATCCCTCTATAATTGTATTACACCCCCCCCCAGACTAAAGTTCCTTAAATTGCAAAACCTCCTTTCCCTTGCCATTGGGAAGAATCTGCCGTATTTGTAACAGTCTTCTGAGATTGGAATCTCTTACCTTTATCTCTCTACCTAACCCCGCATCAACACCCAACACGTAATAACTCCATCATCATTTCTTGAACATACGATTCAAAATAAGATGTAGCAAGGGGAACTTGCAAAACCCACACTCTTCTCTTCTCATTTCTGCAGGCCTGGAAAAAATGGACTCAGCCTCAGACAATAGATGGAAGTCAGAAGAAGAGAAAGCCCAGAGACAAACCAGAAGCCATCGGAGAGGTCCTACAAGGAGGGCAAGGACTGCAACAGGCACTGGAAGATAGAACTCTGGGGAAATACTATTAGAGATCCAGGCAGGTGGGTCTGCAACAGTAACTGACATGAACATAGAGACATGTCCTTAAAGTTTAGGAGTAGAGCTCCATCCCCAGGGTATAAGCAAAGGGCAGTGAAGGGAGGGCTGCCAAGATCCTGTCTCAGGCTCAGTTTGTAGCATTGTGTCTTGCACAGGGGCTAGTCGGTTTGTTTACTAGATTAACAAATCAACCTGTGAAAGTTTTTACCAATTGTAGAAGAACCAGGCACATTATCAAAAGAGAAACTCAAGTGTAAGAAAATAAGATAGAAAATCTGTTATAAAAATGGACATAAAATGTAGTCTGGGTTTCAGAAATACAAACAAAGCCCACAAAAAAAAAAAATGGAGTCGCAGATTCAAATGCAATAAACAATGATCAGAAAATACTAGAACTAGAGCCTCTGTTTTATTTTTTCTTTTTTGAGACAAAGTTTTACTATGTCACCCTCAGTAGAGTGCTGTGGCATCACAGCTGACAGCAACCTCAAACACTTGGGCTTAAGCGATTCTCTTGCCTCAGCCTTCCAAGTAGCTGGAACTACAGGCGCCCTCCACAACATGTGGCTATTTTTGTATATGGCTAGTGCCATAACCACTGTGCTATGGGCACCAAGCCTAGGACTGGAGCCTCTCCATTTCATCTTAAACAAGGACAGGGCCTATTCCCAGAATCTGGGCAGAACTGTGTCTGCAGGTGTGCGTAAATGGCCACATTTGTAAAATGCTGTACCTGTCAGAAAACCCAGCAGGGACTCACGGACACAAACAATGACTTCTGCAACTGCTTTAATTCAGCATCTCACACCTTCTGAAATTCTGAATAGGAAGATTTATTCCCTTACTCTACTGGATACTTCAGAAAGAAAGTCCATTTCTTAAGGCTCCAAAGCGCATTTTATTCCAGTATCAAAATGTGACATGGAAACTGTAGGGGACAGAAATATATGTCTGTGATGTCAATGTATAAATAAAATGTTTCAAAACATCATCTGGACCTTTGAAGGTATTTTCTAGAATGAGTAATGGATCTGCAATAAACCAGAAATTTTCTTGCCTCTCCTGATCATTTTAATTACCAAGGCAATTATACCCCAGGTCCACAGAGTGGTGAATTCCAAAGTACCGTAACAGGGGGAATTAACTGGTCCACAGAGGAACGAGGCTACAACCTAGACTTCATTAGTACCAGGTTCCAACTATTATGCGAATCATCTTTCTTAAAGCACTAACGTAAATACTTCAGCACACTGTAAACGTTACGTTACCCAAATAACTTCAAATAAAGTTGGGACCAGCAAAATAAGATGGTCTTCCTTTGATGTTACAAATATGGCAGTAAAAAATAATTCATAACCAGAACGTCCAGCTACCCGCCCCCTTGAACCAAGGAGGATCAAGAAAAGGAGGGAGATAGACAAGGAAAGGGGAGAGAATGGCCAAGTGTACGAAGTTTCGGTTAGATCAGAGGAAGATCTGGTGATCCACGGCACAGCACAGTGGTTATAGTTAATAGAGAGAGATTGCATATTTCAAAATAGCTAAAAGTGAACATTTTCAATCTTCCAAACCCAAAGGATTGATAAATATTCGAGGTGACGCACATGTTAATCAGCCTGCTTCGAGCACCCCACAACATATATATGCATTGAAACATCACATGGTATACTGCAAATATATGTAATTATTATTTGTCCTTTAAAAGGAAAGCGGTACGTTAACAGACTTACTAAGGAGAGCAAAATTAACGTGAAGGGGGCTTTGTGGAGTGAAGCAGAATAGAAAAAAGGTGTCATCTTATCTGGATTCCCGCTTGTCCGTCTTGTCCTGTTCAAATCTGTATCTTTATGATGTTATCTCTGTGATTTTTCTAAATCCAAGTTTAACCGTACCAGTCACATTCCTCAACACCAGCTCTCCAACTGAAGCATGATCAGAATCTCCTGGTAGGCTTTTTAAAACCCAGACTGCTAATAACTCACACCTGAAGAATCTGATTCAGTAGGTCTGAGATGGGGAATGGGAATTTGTGTTACTAATAAATCCTAATATCATTGGTCCAGGGACCACACTTTGTGGAACCTCAATTTTATCCTTGTAAAATAGTTGCTACCCTTTAGATTGTTGTAACAGTTAGATGTTTGCAAAATATTCTAGACAAGTGCCAGATGTTATTTTATTTTAAGGGAAACAGAAAGAAACTTTCCATCAATAGACTAGTACCCTAGTTACAGGTCTACCATAAGCTATCACTGACCTTTACTAGGTATATTTTCTCATTTATAGAATGGATTAATTCATGCAACTTGGACTTACGGAACACCTGTTGCATATCAGACATTAGAGATATGGTAGAAAAACAAATATGAATTCTATACATTTCTAATTACAATCATGATTGGGATGACATTTAAATTATCTTCCAACACTAAAATTGAATGACTTATAATTAATAAAATTAGCTTTTCTCTTTTCCTAAAACACTTTGTTCTTCATAAATTTGACTTAATAAAATAAAATGTTTATGAGCTATTGGGGAATAATTGGGTGTTACTATTGGGTGAACTGGCTAAAACGCATTCATGTATTACATAAGCAAATTTTGTGTGTTGATTGCTACTGTATCAAGAAAAGGAAATTTTGAAAAGTGTAGGTTAAATAGCAAACCACCAGTGAAGAAAATAACGAGTATTTATATTTAAGTTCCTTATTCTCCAGTTATGTACGCCAAATCAGTATTGGTTTACTGAGTAAATACTTGTTGACGTCTCTAATCCAGCACTATGCCAGGATTTCGGGGTCAAAATGTGAATAAAATAAGCATTATCTCTGCTATAAAAGACATCACATTTAAATGAGACTAGTTAATGAACAATTAGCTCTTTTAATTAATCAACTAGTGTTATAACAGATATCAGATACTAAAATACAGGCTGTTTTGAAAATGTAAAACAGGAAGGCTTGACCCATTCCAGAATATCAAGGAAGACTCAGACAAGGCACTTCAGCTCTCTGAGCCTCAGTTCTTTTACTTGTAAAACTGGAATTTATAAAACATACCCCACCAACATTTAGATAATGATTGTTGGCACTTTGAGATAGTTGATGTGAAATTCCCACCATTCTTACTTACACTATATAATGGGTAGTTATGAAGTCACATTAACTAACTGGAAGATTATCATACAAATTAAAAAATTCAAAGGTCAAAATCAAATTTCAAATTTTAAAGAGATCACCAATGATACTATTAACTTAATTTGGTAGTTATTTTTAAATAAAATATAAACTATACTAATTCTCCATATGGCACACATAGAATTAAATCTTCATAATTCTTTTTCTGTATGTAATATATGAACCAAAGAGTATGTATTCTTGATTCATCCTCAGGGTGAATCAATTGATTACCAACACCCAGACCTTTTCTTGCAACTGAAATAAAAGTCTCCTTATTTCTTCCAACTACTTGAAAAGAATTGAAAAATATGATCTTGGAAACCAAGCCAGCCAAAGTTCTAATAAACCAGAGTGGACTTTTGGAATGCATCAGCATTCTGGTGCTCTTCAACTTAAGGACAAATTTGGAACTGGCTGAAAAAACGTAATCAGCATCTTCTCAAAGCAAAAGGTGGACTTAATTGAAAGCTGAAATATGTGTGCCCTAATAGATCTCTCTGAATGATGAGGCTTAGCATAGTCTATAACAAGACACCACAAAGCAACCGTTTCCATATACGAATACTCAGAATCATGCATAAATAAAGTGGTTGTCTAGTTCATCTTTCTAAAGTTGAAAAATGGGGCACTGAAAATTAAACTGAGTTTCATAAAATAGGAAATAAATAGACTCTGTCTACAGACTTAACCTCATGGAAAAAAATTGATCATTCACTACCAAGATGAAAAAAAATCTTCATGCACTTGAAGGTTCCTACTTCAATATTAAAAAATGAATGAGGAGGGGCGTAACATGGGAACCCCAATGAAAAACATTTTCGTGGAAGGCTTTAGAATGAGAGTTAGCGTCAAAATTAAACAGCTGATTCCGATGGTCTCATTCTGAATGTGTATAAGCCTCTTGCATATTAATCCTAACCATCTTTAGCCCAAACCCAGCTGTTTTGAGACTCCCATTACAACTAAAATTGCGCCAAATGTGTATATCACCTCACCCCTCTCTCTTCCACTGCTCTCACTTGGATTCTGTTACGCTGAAACCACCCTGACCAAGTTCACCAGTGACCTATAACGTACTAATTTATATCATCTTTTAGCCTTCCTTGACCCCACAGAAAAATCTAAAACTTTTAAGCACCCTAAAAATCTATGCTCCCACCCCCAAACAACCTGTTTCCTTTCCTTCTGTGACATAGACGTTATGGTTTTTCTCCACCCAATGTTACCGCTTTTCTGTTGCCTCAATAGTTTTTTGCCTTCCGTCCATCCTTTCCATGCTGAAGGCTTCAGGGTTTTCTCTTAGGTTTTACTATTTTCTACTTCCACACACACACACAACCTCGGGAATTGCACCTGCTCTATGACATCAGTGATCGGATGATTCCCTTATCCATAAATCGAGGCCAAATATAAATTATGACCTAAATATCTAACACTTATGAGACTTACTCACTTGCATGGTCCATAAACCTCCCCCCCCTCTTATGCTCCCTTCCCTCATCTCCAGCTACCCAGTTGCGAAAGCCAGAAACCGGTAATGCTCCTGGAGTCTTTCCTCTTCCTCATTCTCACCACCAAACATCACTGCTTTCCTTCTATTTCCAAAATACTTCTAAACCTTGCCACCTTCTCTCAGATTCCATCATGATTACTTAAACCACCTCCGTTTCCCCTCAGAATCACTACTGCAGCCTTCTGATTTCTCTCTCTCTACTGGGTTTCCCTTCTAATCATTTATCCAGCTTGCTGCCCATGTTGTCTTTTTTTTAAAAAGCCGTCCCTGGTTGCAGACCTTCTCTGTTTAAGACTCCCAGGGCACAGTTAAGAAAACACAAACACCAGAATACAACTTAAAAATCTAAATTGGGCCCTATTAAACCCACCAAACTCATCTCCAGCTCTTTCCTCTGAACTCCCCCATTCTCTCCACAATCCTGCCCTGCTGAAATGCTTTCCCTCCTGAGACTGAGAATTTTCTTTCTTTCTTTCTTTCTTTTTTTTGAGATAGCCTCGAACTGTCCCCCTGGGTAGAGTGCTATGGCATCACAGCTCACCGCAATCTCCAACTCCTGGGCTCAAGCGAGTCTCCTGCCTCAGCCTCCCGAGCAGCTGGGACCACAGGCACCCATCACAACACCTGGCTATTTTTTGGTTGCAGCCGTCATTGTTATTTGGCCGGCCTGGGCTGGATTTGAACCCACCACCTTAGGTGTATGTGGCTGGTGCCTTAGCCACTTGAGCCACAGGCGCTGAGCTGAGACTGAGAATTTTCTAAAGCCTCTTTGCCTAGACCACTCTCCCACCTCTTTTTAAGCAAGATTGAATAAGGATGTTGCATCCTCTAGGAAGCCCTCCCACCTAAATCTAGATTAGATGTCCATCTCAAATCCCTCCTTAAACACATAAGCACTCTTCTCCGTCATCACACTCATCATCCTCTTCTCTATCCTCAGACTATAAGCCCCGGGAGGACAATGATGATGTCACTCAGTTTCACATTGATATACCCCCAAACTAGTACAGTGCCTGATATAATAGGATGTATTACTTGAGTGAATATACATCTTGTCTCGTGTAAATAATCAACAGTGACACAATATCCTAACTGATATGACCTAGTGCAACAATCTTCCTGCCTTCTAAAAAAAAAATCACAGAAAGAAGTCAGCCCTTAAACCCTCAACTAGCACCTGATTATCAGCAAATATCTTCCTTCTTAGTAACTGTTTGACGACTAATCCAACTAGAACTGGAACTATAATGAACTGGGGTAGCACAGGTGCTTTTCATAGTGGAGCCTCAGTAAACGTTCCAAAGGAGATGTCAGTGCCAAACTTTGATCAAAGAAAGAAGTCTAAGTTTAAGACAACATGGCCTGTCATGCACTCTGCGTGAGCCAGATTCACAACCATGCTCTTGCCACATGTAAAGGTGTGGTGAAGTTTGTAATCTGTGGGTTGTAAGAAGCTGAAGACATCATCTTTTCTTGCATTAGAAAATAATTTGGGAATAGGAACCCAGGTGTTAACTCTCTAGCAGCAAAGTTGCAGAAGCCTTTGATCTCCTCTGCCTAGCTTCTCCCAATGCAACTTTCCGGCTTGACCTCAATCCACTCCCTTCCTCCTTTTGAATCATTCTCCTCAGTCTGCTCCCTCCCCTCCCAGTCTCCACCCCATCTTCGTGGACATTATGCCCCCCCCCCCACATACACACACATACTTCAAAGTTTTGAGTCAGCTCTTCCATTCCCATCCCCATGCACACAAAAAGCCACTGAGTAGCTGGAACACAAAAATATTTAACGGACAGAGACCGAAATGTAAGCATTAAAGAATCCCTCTTTTAAAACAAACACCTAATCAACTATTTTTCCCCAATAAGTGGCCAGTAAGAGAAAAAGAGTATCAAAATTTGCATGTAAAAACAGCTGGAACTGGAATCTGTTTCTCATTTTGAAAAAGAAAAGTTCCTGTTCCCTTTTCTCCATTTTCATTGTTTCATGCTAGATCCAGGGCCTCCCACCAAATGCTGACGAATGCCTGCTTCAAACCCTGCCACATCAGCAGGGAGGGCGCCCAGCAGCATTTGGTATTTGCATCAGTTTCCAGGAATGCTTTTCAAGTTATCAGTTCACTCTGCTGTCTTTAGCAGAGATGTTTTTCCTCTAAGTTTACAGATGTGTGCTTGAACTTAGAACTTCTCAAGACCTGGCTGATGATTTTCTTTTCTTTTTGCTACGAGAGTAATTATATTCACTTCTAAAAAATCTTCTACATTTTAAATTATTTGACCCACAATTAAATGTTTGAAATCTTTGATAGCTACTGCAAATCCAATGACTTGGCCAACTTGATCCCAGAAGAGCTATCGGACGTAAAGCGACCCCACTGAAAAGCATTTGGAGGATTTCTTTCATAAATCTATTGCCTTGCATACCTGAATAGTTTTATTCAGAATTAATCTTTGGCTTTCAGCTCCATAGGACAAATGACAAGAAACAGTCTGCAAAGGCAATTCAGCAGGGTGGTAATTAAAAAACAAACAAAAAAAAACTTAATACTCTTCTGATTAATGCAGAAAAAACATTTGCCTGTATAGTATTGAAGTTTTTCTATCCCAATTGATGCCCACTTTTAAAGTTTTTATTTAGTTCTGCAAGAGCAATATTTTGGGAAAGGGATAGAAATTTTCTTAGAATATACAATTAAACCTCGGGGGGGTGGTTGCTGCTGCCGCTAGAACATATAAAACTTTAAACATTATTGCCTAGTTAGAAACAAATGTGAATGTGAACGCCTCCTCCTCCTCATAAACCTCCTGGAACAGACCAGACACACTTTTCAATTTCAAGTCAGTGCCTTTAATTAGAATAAAATAAGAGTGCATTATAGTTTTTTTGTTCCTCACTTTTACTTCCATTTAATTTTGTTTTTTCTTTTAAGTTTAGATAGAGTAACCAGTGGAAGAATATTCAGTGCCTTCAGTTTATAGCGGCTGCTGAAAGGGTTAATTTATGCAGAAATTCTTCCTTAATGGAAAGCAGAAAAGGGGGGGCAGAAAGAAAGGAGAAAAGAAGATTGGAAAAGAACGACAGCCCACTGTTTCTGGTTTCTGTTTCACAGAGACAGCGCTGACCTAAGGATGCCCCCTTTGCGATGACTCCTGGGATACCAGGGCACCCTAACTAGTCCACACTGCGGCCTCGCCCAGGGTGCTGCTAGGCCCACAGTGGAGAGGCCTGATACCCATGGCCTTTCAGACCCTGACCAGGTGCCCCAAATGACAATCCAAGAGGTTTGGAGAAGGGCACTCAGTATTTCACAATTCACATCCAGAAATCCCACCCGCAAGGCCTCAGGATTAAGGTCCCTTCTCTCCCTGGTGGGGTGTGCAGAGTGGATTTCCAAAGGAAGTTGAGTGTTGAGGAGTTAACATCCACATTGGTGGGAACCTTGCTTGGGGTACTAACAGAGAAGACTGCACGGACCCCAAACTTGAATTAGAAGGCCCTCCAATGGGATGAGTGTTTGGTCCTAGGTGGGGAGAGGAGTTGGGATGAAGGCAGAGAGGGGCTTGGGAGTTGGCGGTAAGAAAGGATCAGTGAACAGGCAGCAAGGACGAGGAGAGACTGGGGCTCATGGAGGGTTATCTGGGACCAGGCTCTGGATAAACTTAAGGGATCCTGACAAGGAATCTGCAGGAGAGAGGAGGGGAGACTGGAAACATAAGGGGAATGGCATGGATTCTCCACCATAACCTCAAAAAGAGACTGAGAAAAAGGGGTCCTCCCTGGCTAGGTCGGCTGCAGTCTCTTCATAGATTTAGATAACCACACCCCCTCCCAAGACCTCGATTAGATTTAGCCTCAGCTGAGGCAAGCTAGGAGGTACAGGAGCTCCCCAGATGACGTGGTCTAGAGTGCGCAAAGCCTACCAGGGTGCTACAGTCCCCCGACCTGCTCCCACCCCGCCCCCTGGCAGCAGGCGCCTTCAGACTGCAACCAACCCTCCACAGACGGGACACCCTCACCCTCGCCCGAAGTCATCAGAGAGGGAGCTTTACTGCTGAAAAAGTGGGCGCGTACACCCCAAAGCTGGAGAAAAGCTGAACCGGGAGGAGGCGGGGTGGAGGGGGCGGGGAGGGAGGCCTCCGGCTGCGCCACGCTGTCGTGTCGTCCCTCCCTCCTCCCCTGCCCCCTCCCCACGGGTCCGGTCCCTTACACCCTGCAGGTGGCCTGCAGGGCACAGGTGAGGCAGGACTGGACAGCTCCTGCTTTGATCACCGGGCTCCCGATCCCTCTACGGCTGCGGGGCTGCCCTGAGATAAGCAAACTTTGCCCACGTCGGTGTCTGCAGAGCGCTCCGACGTGTCCAAAAGTGTTTCCAAACTTGGAAAGGGCGGGGGAGGGCGGAGGTATGCAGACAGCGAGTCAGAGTTTCCCCCTGAAAGCCTCAAAAGTGTCCACGTCCTCAAAAAGAATGGAACCAATTTAAGAAGCCAGCCCCGTGGCCACGTCCCTCCCCTGTCCGCTCCCTCCTCTGCGCCCCCGCAGTCTCCTCCCAGCTGTGGCTGCCCGGGCCCCCAGCCCCAGCCCTCCCATTGGTGGAGGCGCTTTTGGAGGCACCCTCAGGCCAGGGAAACTTTTGCCGTATAAATAGGGCAGATCCGGGCTTTATTATTTTAGCACCACGGCAGCAGGAGGTTTCGGCTAAGTTGGAGGTACTGGCCACGACTGCATGCCTGCGCCCGCCAGGTGATACCTCCGCCGGTGACCCAGGGGCTCTGCGACACAAGGAGTCTGCATGTCTAAGTGGTAGACATGCTCAGCTTTGTGGATACGCGGACTTTGTTGCTGCTTGCAGTAACTTCATGCCTAGCAACATGCCAATGTAAGTGATTTCAGCTTGTTTGAGAGACGGGGAAGAGAGCTAAGTTGGGTGGGCACCCTGGTCTGAAGAGGAACGCCTAAACCTGAATTCTGGGTACAGCTGGAATTGATAAGAAACACGGAACTTACTTTAAAAATGAAAGCATAAAAGGCTCACCTCCCGCCAAAGTTAGGAAACTTTTTCTCCTATTTCAGAGTGAGACAGTTAACTGGGTCTGGATCCTCAGCTTAGTGAAGCTAAAAAGGAATGGAAAGTCTTTTCCCTAAGGATGAGATATTAACAACTAACATCCTCAAGAAAGCCAAGGGCTCCTGCCTAACAGGCCTCATAACTGCCCTGGTGCCCACCTTGTAAAACTTGAGGCCTGTTTTAGAAAGTCCTCCAAGTAATGGAAAACTCGCCCCCTAAAAGCTTTAGGAAAACTCGCCCCCTAAAAGCTTTTATCTTCTGGGCGTTGTAAGGCTTGTCTGCATGATGATGATGATGACGACGTCGATGATGATGATGACGATGATGATAAGGCGCCCTCTGGAGGGAGGGACATGAAAGCACAGGGGACCAGCCTCCAGCTAATGGAATCCCAAGACTAGGTTTAAATAGAGTAATGATCTACTTTTCTGGTTGGAGCCATTCCCAGTGGCTAGTCAGTGTACCCTGAGAAGGAAAATGGATGCTCTTTGACATGGATGCATTCTGAAAAGTAAAGTAAGCTTTTCAATACATTATCTGGTAATAGAAAAGGTAAAATTATTTAAAATCTGCTCTTCTTTTTGTTCAACCTTAAAATTACCCCTTCAATATGCCCTCAGTGATAATAGGACTTTATGATCACAAAGTTAGTATCTATCAACATTGACCTGAGGCTCAAGAGATTGGGCTCCTTCCTATGGCTTTGACACTAATTTACCGCATGACCTTGGGCAAGTCAAACGGGGCCTTTTAAAAATAAGAGACGGACCGATAAACTAATAATGGACTCCAAGGCCAATTTTCAGCTTTATGTGACCAGATTTTCATGTGAAGATAGAATAAAGAAAACTAGTCCATTTTCGTCTTGAAAATGGCTGCCAACGTACTAGACAAAGATATTGACTTGTTGGGGGATAGTTATCTGGCTACACCCAACACCCCCAAAAGTTATTCCACACGCATACCGCCATGTCTGCCGCTGTGTAATTACTGATGATTACTGATGATTACTTGGGGGGGGGGGGATCCATTCTTTTGCTTTTAGTGTACACAGTCTTGCTACTATGGACTACGAAGTAATTGAACAAATTCACATTACCAAGTTCATTTTTATGAGATCTGACGGTGGGAGGAAAGGGTTGGAAAAATGAAAACAGATCTAGGCAAGTTTGAAGGTACAAAAGCAAGTCACCTTGTCATCAACAGCCAGCTAAGGTCTGGAATAAACGTTACAAACACATGTTCTTCAAAATGACCATGTCTGAGTAATTAAAAGGCAAATTTCCAAAATCTTAAGGACTTCCGTTAATCAAGTCAGGCATAATTATTCTTCCTACTGATGGACACAATGAAGTAAACATATCATTCTTCTAATTTAATAGTAATTCTCATAAATTGCCCTTAAATGTCAGAGCTGGATGTGGTCCACCCTCCTGAATTGTGACTCTTGCAACAGATGTTCTCACTCCAAATAACACACTTCTTGGCCACCTAATTAAAGCAATTTTTAGGGGTGATTCATCCTGTTGCAAGCTTGGCCACATTTGCATCCCGCATTAACCTATAATTTTTATACCGTAGGAGAGGAATTTAGTCTTTAAAGACATAGTAATTATGGCAAAGGGGGGGATAATATTTTAGTTTTTTTTTTTTGATTATTTTTCAAGATCTTTAATCCACAGTCTTTCCATTTATACAAAGCAATCCTTTCTCAGGAACAAAAATATATATATATTGGTAAAATTACCTTACCTAATTTAAGTGGACTAATTTAAAGCAAAAATTCAGAATTAATTCTGAATTAATCTACTTTCACAACAATGCAAATTAGACCTTTTGAAGAAGGTTATTAAGAATGATACAAATTCGGTAAAGTACTAAGTAACTTCAATGTTTTATAAAAAACAAAGTTTGCTTTAGGTAACATACCTTCCTGAATTTACCCATTTTAAGATTTTTAAGTATTAAAAATGAACAAAGCTATGAAGTATTTCCTCATCAATCTACTGGTCTTGTCTTAAATTCAGTGATTCATTTGTGCAATTTACCAGCTTAATTGCTAAGCATTAGAAATATCCTTCACACACATTAATATTTCACGGCATTTATAAAATAGTGAATAATTAACAATTTAATTCAAAATATATTTACATATTAATATTGCAAACAAATCGCCCTACTGATCCCTGCCATACTTTTGACCTGCACAATTTCCTATGGTTAGAATATGCTTGGCCCTTTAATTAGGTAACTTAATTTTATAAACTTGTGTATCTATTTCTTAATTATTGCTATTGGTCAATGAAATGATACTAATAGTATTTTCCTACCCTCCCTTTTCTTCTACAGCTTTACAAGAGGTAAGTAAAATTATTTTTAGAATTTTTTTAATGATATGATTTCCTTGGTCACAGTGACTCTTCCTCTGGGGACATAAGGAGAAGCAAGCTTGACTGACCTGGATTCCCAAGAAAATTAGGAAGTTATGGTAGTCAAAATCCTTTTGGCTGCCTTCAAAAGTACCCACCCCATTTTCCAAAATGGGTGGAGCTATAGACTAGCTTTATAAAATACCCATAAAAAAAAAAAATACAGGGTAAATAATCCAGTGGAAGTTTGAGTTTTAGCACCAGCTACTATGAAGCAGAAGACTTCACTGAGCTAGAAAATCTTGTTACCTTCCTGAAGTCATTTGCAAAAATATTTATTATGAACAAGTTCTTAAGTTTGTCAGTTGAACTTGAAGCATAGCTACAGATAAGTATATATATTTGGTTCTGTACCTAGCATGTTATTTAACTCATTGCTAAAATTTAAAATTGTGTTTTGCGGTATTAAGATAATAGGAAATATAATGTACTCTGTAGGTATATTTGTATACTATGCAAATGGGAGTGGTTTTTAAAATATATATACATAATTCTCCTAATGAGAATCTTTTATTTATTCTTTTCTAGGAAACTGCAAGAAAGGTAAGAGTACAATACTTCTCCATAACTATCTGAAATGATCAGGGATAACTTCTAACTTAATAAAATTTGTAGCAGACTGTGGAAGGAACATACTTTGTTAAGATTTTGCCTGCCTAGATCTGCATTAGCTAAACCACAAAATAAAGTAGCTTTGACATTTAAGATAACAAAGTTTTTTTATCTTCTAGATCGTCTCTAATTACATTTATACATGTATTATGCAAACTGATTATTTACATGCTAAAGAAAAAAGACTTGTGTTTATTCAAGAGATGGAATTCATTTTATGTTAACTACAGGTAGTAAATAAAAGTTATAGGGCTTTGGCTCTATAAATGTGCTATAAAAGATGTAATAGAATGCTCATTTCATCTGTAGTAATCATCTTACTAAAAATACTACACTAAGAATAATATTGGCCTAATGGCTAGAGACTATAGCAGCTTCCAGTCCCCAGCGGAAAAAGATCACATATAATTATAATAAAACAATATACTTTTATCTGTTGTATTGTGCCAATTTCTAGCTACAATCTGATAACATTGTGGTTAGATTAGTCTTGCCAACTAATTATTATGAAGAATGGTTTGCTTGTTCACTGGAAATTACTTTGACATTTATTGTGCTGTTTGTATTCCTTGTAGGGCCCAGCTGGAGATAGAGGACCACGTGGAGAAAGGGTGTGTAATTTTTTAACTATTAAAGAGCTTTGGCCCATATTTGAATAACTACATATTCGATACTACAGGAAAATGACAATCCATAAGAATATTATCTATCCAGATAATTGTACCACCTTTTAGACAGATAATGCCCTACAGAAGAAGTGAGTTCGTATTATTATATATAATCAATATTCTTTTTAGGTCAAGATTATGCTTTAAAGAAAGAAAAAATTATTATAGACCTCCGTATTCATCGCCTGATCTACCTTTTGTGGTTTTTAATTGACCTGTCCCAACACATACATAATGGAACTCCATCTACCTACTACCACAGTCCTCTTTTTAACATACTTTGGTTTTGAAATACTATTCTTCACATAGCTTGGTAATAATAGTGAAATTGTTGTCATATAACATGTTTTTCTGTCCAAATTCATACATGTACAAGTCAGGCTCACATTTTATTTTAGCATCCATAGGCTTTCCTGCTATGTTTATTTGACATTTGTAATTATGTGGCTTGGCATTATATAACACTTTAGCTAATATATAAATACCTATATATAGGTATAAATACTTATATGTAAATATAAACATCTGTATATCCTTTAGGAAGTACAGACTTCCATGTACTTCACCCAGATAATTCATTAGAGAGAAGAGAATTATATCAGTTAATTATTTTAACCACATAAATAGAGTTAATGGTAGGAAATACAGAGAATGTTTTATCCTGTGATAAAATGACCTTATTAATTATCATATCAATTAATCTATTCACATATAACATTTCAAAACGATTGAACATGTTCATCACAGTCAGAAATCAACAACTGAAATACATACACATCATTGTATATTGTTAAAAAGATGAAATTCAGTGGCAGCACCTGTGGCTCAAAGGAGTAAGGCACCAGCCCCATATGCCAGAAGTGGTGGGTTCAAACCCAGCCCCAGCCAAAAAAAAAAAAAGATGAAGTTCATTGAATCACAAGTTCTAGCTATAACTTCTATTTTTATTTGTATACTGGAGCTCCGGTATTGAAGTAAATTTAGAAATGATTTATCCATTCAATGGTTGAGATATTCCTCTAGGAAAGCTACCTCCTTGTAAAATAGATTCATGCCATAAGTGAATTTCAGTCCATAGCAAAAATGGGATATTAGATTTTTCACCCAAGTGCACATATGTTTAAACAACTGATCTTACCGCGTGTATTCTTAAGTATGGGTTTCTACAAGACCTGTCTAACCTTGATCTCACGTAACAGGGTCCACCAGGCCCCCCAGGCAGAGATGGTGATGATGGTCTCCCAGGCCCTGCTGGTCCACCTGGTCCTCCGGGCCCCCCTGGTCTTGGTGGGGTAAGGGTTTTAAGTATTGCTAACTTTTAGCTAACTTGAGTGTCTTATACTTCTTTTCGAATAAAGCTCATTGTGAAATTTATTTTTAGCAGTTAATGGAGAAGTCTGCTATGTGGAAATTAGTATATTTTATTTCATTTCTTTGGTTTCTTCTTTCTGCATTCTGTTTGGCCAGTTCTCTTTTTGAGCCCCTGTCAATTACAGGACTAGTCTTTGTATGCACTGAAGTTAGCTGCAGCCATCACTACCATTATTTAATTTGGGGATTTAATATCTTTTATCAGCAAGGCACAAATAAGAGGTGTTACATTATTAAAGAGTTTGATTAGATTGGGTTACATAAGTGAAATCCCTGATCTTAAGCAATTTCACAAACATCCTACTCTTTTTATTCTCCTTGGCTTGAAGTCTGCTGAACCAACATTCAAAGCAGTTTTAGGTTTAATTTGCTTGAAACTAATTTGAGAAAAGTACATTTCCCTTTTTCATTAATATCTTCTTTTAGCTTTATGTCTTTAACAATGGTATGAGTGCCAAATGGCCTCACTGCAGGAAGGAAAACATATTTGCTTAATTGGTTAGCACTATGAATCAGAAGCCCAATTCTAATACCCAACTATATGCCAGTAAAATAAGACCTTTCTCCCCCAAAGATCTTATTATGATTGCTTATCTACAGAGTGCATTAAAAAGCACCTTCTTTAATAGAGCTACCACTATAAGAAAGATCTTTAACAGTAAAGTTATTACAGTGAACTATTTTTTAAAAGTTTAATCTTCCAAGGGGCATTTTAATTTAATTTTCCTCTAAACTTAAAAACTCTTTATAGCCTTTCTGAAACTTCAGTAAGAAAACGTTTTCAGCCATTTTTCTGTAGTTCTAGTGTGGAAGGGCAACAGGTGGAAATGCACAGTTGATCTCTGCGCTCTGCTCTCTCCTCTTCATCTCTGCTTAATGTATCAGGAGCCCTCAGTGACACTAAAAGTTTAGAAAGCTTCCCTCTCTCAGCGTAGACTTAGTGGGTGGGAGAGGAGGTGCAGAGTTAATAGGGCAAAAGAAGGGGTTAAAAGATAAGGTGGGGAAGCTCTCTACTTCAAAGGAGGTGAGGGCTAAATTTTAAACTTCTATTTCTCCCGCCTTTTTAGAAATTTACCTCAATGTAGCTAAATTTAGTTCAACCAATAATTATATTAAAAACCTTGACCTTTTTGAAATAACAGAACAACTTTTGCAAATAGAATGAGAAAATGAACTACATGGCCAGTAATTGTTTATTTATATGATTTTGTTTTTTTTTCACCCCTGTAGAACTTTGCTGCTCAGTATGATGGAAAAGCAGCTGGACTTGGCCCTGGACCAATGGTACGCTTATCTCTTTATCTCAGTCCCAAATGTCCTAAATGGAGAACTCATTTTATGTTAAGTTTTACAATGACATTTATTTAGCTACCTAGGTTAACACCCAATACTTTAATCAGATTAAAAACAATAACTTTTTTTAGTATTCAAGTTTATTGAAACCTAAGCCTTCGTTAAAGGTTCAATTATGTCTCATTAGGATAGGCCAGCTGTTTATGTCCAAGAAATAATCTTTGGACATAGTAACCATACTTTTTATTTCAAAAGAGTACTTATGCTGATTACTTTTTTTACATTCTCTAACATCGCTTAGAATTTTAAGCCACCCTGAGAGATTCAAGTTCCTTGCACTTGTTGGAAAGGATCAAAAAGTTCTAATGCAGCTTGACCACTTTATAACAGAGTTTACACCGTTTTCCCAAGGTCATGCAGGAGGTTAATGACAGAACTAGAACTAAGCGCCAGGCAGATGTCTGATAGTCAACAGTGTCACAGTTCATGCATCTAGACCTTGACGAACACATTCATTTAGTCAACAACTATTAATTAGGAACCCGCAATGAGCCTCAAACTCTATGATGCATTAGAAAGATGACGGTGCATGTGACAGATACTGACCCTCCCTCGAGGAGTGAACAATTTAAAAATTGTTGCTTTTTTTCCATTTTGATAAAAATTCCTTTTTTAGTCTATTGATTATAAATCAATATGCAAGAGAATATGAGTAAAATTTAGTATTTATGTCACTCAGTACAAATATTCAGTATCATATTGTGTTATATGAGTAACACCTAGGAAATTTTCCTAGACAATAGTAAAGATGATAACCTATCCACCAGGTTAAGCTGCTAACAAGCTGTAGTGAGAAACTTCAGGCGAAAAGAACAGCTATGAGCATGCAAAATGTATCCTAGTAGATGTGGAATAGACGGGAAATTTTCCAGAAGCAAAAGCATTAGTTTGATTAAGCACTACAGTATTTAATGCGCAAACAAGTTAGTGGTTCTAATTAATTGTTTCCAGACAAAGGTATTTATCTTCCCAAAGTTACCATAGTAATATAAATTGTACCTGGACGGTGTCTTCCGTACTCAATCTTCAAAAGAAGATGTTCTGTTGACGCTAATGGTGCGTAATAAGCTAATACACTCTACGGGCGAGATAATATTTTCTGCAAATTAAAACTCTCACTTGAGAAGTAATGTAACTTTAATTGATGATTTCCAATTCCCTGATCTTCCCTGGTAATTTAAAATGTTCATATCTGAAATGAAAAGGTAGAGAGTGTTTCTCTTGGCTTTGTTTATATTGGATATTTGAAATTAGCCGTTTCAGCTAATGCTGGACATTAGTCAGTTTTAAAGCAGTACCTATATCTCAAGAAGCAGCGCTCTATCTCAAAAAGTAAAGTGCTACTAAATGGCATTTTGTAAAAAAAAAAAGCCCACAAAAGTTGTGAAAATTAATATGGATTTCAGATTCCCTTGTCTTTGGGATGTCTCTCTCAGGGCATCAAGCAGAGTGTCTTACTTTTAAACATCAGTGAAGAGTCACGTAAGCATTCACGTCCACACACAGGTACAAGCACGCGTAATCAGCAGGATGTGTTTCACACACAAGGAAGATAGGCAGTGAGGAAGGATTATGTTGGAAAATCAGCAACTATAAAATCCCACCAGATGCGCCAATGAATGAACAAGTAATCATAATCTGTCTCACAGCCTCCACAAAATAAACTCTACTTTATGGAAATGAAGTTGTTGCACATACATGGAAAAATAAATATAATTAAAAATGTATGGGGTCAAATAAAATAACTTTTGATATATGCCTGGAAACAGGACTTCAATTGAAAAGGGACAGGTTCTTTTAACGTTGAAGCAATCTCTAAAACTAAATGAATATTTCTTGTAATTAAGAAGAGGTCTGTTTTAAATAAAATTATTTTACTCTAGGCACAGAGTCCCCATGGTTGAAATGTCATGAACAAAATGACTCGAGACTTGCACGTGACATATTTTCAGCATTATGAGGAATGGACCCTACAGATGACTTTTCGCAGGCATTGATTACTGCAGAGGGGAATCAAAAATGTACATTTAGCTCAACACTAGTAGCAGTCTGGTTTAGTCCACTTTTGTGATATGGAAGGAACGAAGGGGAAAACAGTCTGCTATCATTTGGGCCACATTTTCACAAATAATATCATATAATAGACTCTTCCAGTAGGCCATTTCAATAATATTTTATTTTTCCTTCACCCCTCATTACATCCACTTTTGTTTGACATTTTCATCAGTCACCAACAGCCCTTAGAGGAGCTATAAGGTTCTAACAAACCCCCTCTCTCTAATCATTAAGAAAGACTTTTGATTCTTTTCAATTTATACCCCTCATGGCAATAAAAATATCAATTTCTTAGCTAAGTATGACATAGGAAGATGACATATGATCAAGAGAATGGGAATGCTTTGTCAGCTGCACAGAAGCAATCGTATATTCTGCACGTGTGTAAAGACCAGTGCGCGCCATTGCATCACAACAATATCAATGTAACAAATTGTACACAATTTTAAGGAACCTATGACTGCTCTATCCAGTTCTCCTCGAGTTCTGCCCATCTGAGTTGAGAAAAAGGGAAAAGGCAAGGGAGGGAAATAGTGGAGGAAACTTAGGTCGTTAAGTGCCTCCTTGGAAAGGACAAAAACTATGACATAAAACCAGGACAGTTTTGTTCATCTCTTTCCAAACAGTGTCTATGGCAAGACTGAGCACGTCCCATCTAACCCCATCAAGGCCTTGACAACTTACCAGGACTAACTGCCTTTGTCCTCTTTACAGGGGTTGATGGGACCTAGAGGCCCTCCTGGTGCATCCGGAGCCCCTGTAAGTACAAAAAGCTTATAACCTCTCTTATGTAAAGGACAGGGAATTAAAAGGTAAAAGCCTGGCATATGATATGTATTTTTTCTTATAGGGCCCTCAAGGTTTCCAAGGACCTGCTGGTGAGCCTGGTGAACCTGGTCAAACTGTGAGTACATTTTTCCCCCTTTGTGATAACTTTTTTCCAGGAAGTCTATGAATATAGCCTTAATGAAATGATGCATCTCCCATTTTCTTAGGGTCCTGCAGGTGCTCGTGGTCCAGCTGGTGCTCCTGGCAAGGCGGGAGAGGATGTAAGTGTTACTCCTCAGCACTTCCAAAATATACTTTAAATACTCCTGCCTCTATGAGAATTTCTAGCTCTGAACTAAGTATTCCGCCAAAAGCTAAATATGCCTGACCTAACTCTTTCCATATGGGAAATATTATTTCAATAAAATATTAATAAGCAGGCTTGCATTTAGGGAAATATAATTGTTAATTAAATATGCATTTGGACCCACATTTTTATGTGATGCCTTTTTACTCTGTTATAAAAACCAAGATGACTCCACTTTTGTCTGATGGTTGCCTAGAAGGTGTGGACTCTACCTTTCATGCTTTCATGTTTTAGGGTCACCCTGGAAAACCCGGACGACCTGGGGAGAGAGGAGTTGTTGGACCACAGGTGAGTCTTCATATACACAGTCCAAACATCAAAGGCCCCTCAGATATAAGTTGCTAAAATGGGCCTCAGTCTAAATAACAACACAGATGTCCCTCCAACTTGTAACACAAATCAGAGGCATCCGACAAAGAGCCTAGTTAAAACACGCACGTATTCGTTATTAAGACAGATAATGGAATATTAATTCTAACTAGCATACTATAAGCAACTAAGTTGTGTTTTCTATAAATACCATTGTCTTAGTTACTCACATTAGAGCAAGTTAATTTGTGGCTCTGTGTTTAAAAATTTATTAGTCTTTGATTCCAAGCTTGAACTTTGATGAGAGGTACTCTGGAGGGAAGAAATCATTGTCTTTTCATTCATTACAAAATATCATCTTCTTCTGTATTTCTTTCTCAGGGTGCTCGTGGTTTCCCAGGAACTCCTGGACTTCCTGGCTTCAAAGGCCTTAGGGTGAGTGCATTCTTTACTTCAATATGAGAAAATGCTGATTAATTTTGGGAGAATACTCAAGTGTATTTAAACTCCTGGGCGACACATACTTGCTTCTCAATTCCTGAAGTTTGCCCCAAGGGAGAGAGAGTTAAGGAGTAAGATTGCTTGAAAGTGGAGTGGGGTGCAGTTTTTTCAGCGTGTTCATAGTTACCAAGAAACAGGATCACTACAGAGAAAATTGTACAGAACCTGTATTATTTAATGGGCATTTACAACCAACCACCTGACAATCGTAAAACCACTAAGGATAGAAAGGATGGAAAGAATGTGAAGGAACGCTGAGTCCTACATCCTTCCCTTCTCCAGTACGGAAACATTAAGAGACTTATTTAAGGCAATGGAGTGAGTTTGCCAGGAGCTGGGACCCTGGACTCCATTCTACTGAAGCAGTCAAAAGATTCACCCAAGAGATAGCAATTAGAAAGAAGATTTTTATTTGACCAAGCACTACAATGGAACAGCATTGTAATAATAAGCCTTGCTTTTCAGGGACACAGTGGTCCAGATGGATTGAAGGGACAGGCTGGTCTTCCAGGTGCAAAGGTAAATGTTAAATTAGAAGCATTGTTTTTAAACAACTAAAATCCCCCGCTGATGAAGTGTTTCTGATTGTGTGTGAAAACCCCACACTGTACCCCAGAAGTGCATTAATGTACATAGTTACCATTCAATAAAAAAAAAGAAGAAATCCCCCATCACTCTGACTGCCAGAAAGTGTATATAGAACTGAAGACTACTCATATTCTAAAAAGCATCTTGTTTCCCCTTCTGTACTTCAAATCCCACACGTCGTGGGGTCTGTGATATTCTCTGACTAAAGGTCAATTATTAATGTTTATTAAATTCAATGTCTGTTAAATAATTGAGATAATAATGTTAATAGTTTCTTCCTCTGTTTCTTTTCCTCCTTCCATAATTTCGATGGATTTCTGTAGCCAAAATAAAAGTAAATAAACATAGTCAGATATTAGGACACTAGGTATTATTTTAAACTGTAAATTCTCCTTTGCCATGCACTAATTAGATGGGTACATTCATGTCACTATACACTTTTCAACCTCTTTCCTGTGATTTATCTGTGCACACTCAAAAAAATTTTAATTAGGTAATTAAAGTCTCCGAAGTGTGTTATCTCTTGGCTAGGCTCTTCTCTGACAGCGTTTTCAACTATAAAATGTTCTCTTTCCTATTAAGGAGATAATGTGATATTAAAGTGAATACCAACGTAATTACAAATTAATGAGTAACGAATACTAGCGGGACCAGAAAAGAACATGAATATGGAGAATCTGTTCTAACTTTCCAGCTGCCACACAAATGGATAAGGTCAAACTCATTCTCCCAAGAGCTCGATATAACAGCTCAGACTACTAATCACAGTATCATAAAATGTTAGTGCTGCCAGGAGCTTTGGAGACTCCCACACCTTGCAGATGTGGGACACTGAGGCTTAGTGAGAGCTAGTGACTTGCCCAAAGTCACACATCTCGTAGTTAGTAGAGCACAGGCTAGAAGTTCTGATCCCCCCACTGAGCTTGTTCCCAAAGAATATACTTTCCATGGGATCCTGGAAATGAAGGCTCCTGTTGAAGTCTCTTAAACCATGTTTTTTCTCTACCTACATCAGATTATCTTGAAGGAAAGTTGTTTTACTTGTTCCACAAGTAAATTAAATTATCCCACCACTACCGCTATCACCGTGGTTCTTGCTCAGGATAAGAGTATAGACTGGAAATAAATAGGACAGCTCTAAAAAATATTATTATGAAGCTTCAGTTTTTCATGTATATGTTATGGAAGTGATAACCCTGAGTGTTCAAAATAACTTCAAAGAGGCTAAATATGGTTATAGTAAAAGAAAATTTATCCTTTGCCATCTCTTTTTATAACACCCTTCCTTACTTATAATAAGCTAGTCTAAATGATACCCTGAATCTGAGGGGGAGTCTGGGGAGGGGTACACTCAACCACAACTCCTTAGTACCTTGATATTTGGTATTAGTTAAATAAAAAACTCCCATTTTAGCAATTTTTTAAAATGTATGTATCTGGCATAATTAAGAAACAATCTATATATGTAAGAAATGTTACAAAGTATGTGACTGATTCAAATTGAAGCAATAGGTTTAAAGACGCACCATCAGACAAAATAATCAATATATTTTTTATAATGAACAAAAATTCAATCCTTCTCTATGTAGGGTGAACCTGGTTCCCCTGGTGAAAATGGAACTCCAGGTCAAACAGTGAGTATTGATCACTTTATTGTGAATCTAGACGTGTACACTCTTTGTGAGCTGGAACTTCTTTAATGTTTTTGCTAATTACCATTTCTCTGGGCATTGTATTCTTTGATATTTTTCTAATAGCCTTCTGCATGCTTAATTGAAATCCACTACCTTTTAGCTGGAATTACAGCAAGACCTATTTATTTTTAGTGGATTCTTATGCATGTTGGAAATTGGACAAATCAAATGATGCCTGTGACTTTTTGAAAATGAGCATTCTGGGTTTTATTGAAATATTTCTACTTCTAGGGAGCTCGTGGGCTTCCTGGTGAGAGAGGACGTGTCGGTGCCCCTGGCCCAAGTGTAAGTGCTTCTATTTTTGCTTATTTTTCTCCTTTTTAAAGACTTTCTGATGACTGCTGTGTAATTCATCACTTCATCTTCCTCTTTATTTTTTTTTCATAGGGTGCCCGTGGCAGTGATGGAAGCGTGGGTCCTGTGGGTCCTGCTGTAAGTTTAGACACTGGGGAGTTTGGAGGGGGCTGAAAGTGTAGAGTGGAAGCTATTTTCTTCATTAATTTCTTGGAAAATAGCATCATTTCAGACAAATGCTCTATGAGATCTTTTGAAGCCTCCATTTATAGTACAGGCTATATATAAGTACTGGGGGCTTTTGATTGATGTACAAAGTAAAATCCACCCTACCTTGGATACTGTGAATGCCTTCCCTTTGATAAGATCCTAATGACAACAGAGTAGCTATCACTTTTTTTCCTTATCTGTATCAAATAATATCAAGACACTAAGCAACTTCAATCTTCCATCCTTATTTTCTTCATTTACTGGGAGCTAATTTCTTACCACCTTCTGCTTTGATTTCAGGGTCCCGTTGGGTCTGCTGGCCCTCCAGGCTTCCCAGGTGCCCCTGGTCCCAAGGTAAAAACTGATGACCACTGTCACTACCTCAAGAAACTTGTTACTGTGATGTGCAAGATCAAAGCTATGTTTGCACATAGAGAGTTAATTACAGCAGAATTACCTCAGTTAGTCCCTCCCTTCCAAATGGACACGGAATGACCAATTTTCTCACTCACCATTTGAAGTAGTTCATCTCCCTGCACTTGCACACTGTGATTATAAATACAGACCACATGGAAATGTACTCCTTGGGGCCCCTACAGGACATATCCCCAACTAGTCACACGGAAAGTCTGTGGACTGACCTGAGAGCCAAAGTCAACCACAGAAAGAAGTAGAGGGTAGCAATAATAGCCACGATGCAGAATCCCATAGAGAAAGTAGGAACTCAAACCCAAAATTCATCCTGATGAACCAGATAAGGAAAATGATTGTAATCCTGCAGATATTTCATAAAACTTGTCTTACGATCAGAGCTATGCTGTTTCATTATTTGCTGGTTAATTCCTCAGTGTCATTTCTTTTAGGGCGAACTTGGACCTGTGGGTAACCCTGGCCCTGCTGGTCCTGCTGGTCCCCGTGGTGAAGTGGGTCTTCCAGGCCTTTCTGGCCCTGTTGGACCTCCTGTACGTATCCATTGTCATTAACTTTTATTGAGTAGAAGAAAATAGGGAGGGGGGAAAAAAAAGAGGAATGAAGGTGGGGTCGGACAAGAAGATATGCTTTATATTTTACTTTAACTGATATCCTTCTCCCTTCCTTTTCTTCACAGGGTAACCCTGGTGCAAATGGCCTTACTGGTGCTAAGGGTGCTGCTGTGAGTATATCTGGGTGGCTAAACGTGCCGCTGTGGGGTGAAAGGCATTTTACGGGAGCGCCTACCCAGCCTGTTGCTTCATAATGGATCATGCTGCGTTCCCCTTCACAGGGCCTTCCTGGTGTGGCCGGGGCTCCAGGCCTTCCTGGCCCCCGTGGTATTCCTGGGCCTGTCGGTGCAGCTGGTGCTACTGGTGCCAGAGGACTTGTTGTAAGTGGTCACAGCTGTGACTTTCATCATCATCACTTTCATCACTTCATCACTAGCTAGACTTCCTGTAGTTTTATTACTCCCACCTTTCCCTTCTGTAGCATTTTTAGTTTGTTTTGCTAATACAAGTGTATGTATTTGTACGTATACTCCCTTCTCACAGACACACAGACACATCTCTCCTATTATGTTAGAACATTGCCTTAAAGGTAAATGAGGCAAAATTCTACAGTATTAATTGTATCCTTGCCACCAACACCATTCCTCTGTAGGCCATTTAAATATGAGCTTGGCACTTTGCCTCGAGTTTGCTTCTACCTTGACCCATAAATATTCCCAGAGATTGGTCTGCGATAGAGTTCTGGTAAATGTTTGTCATCTGACCACTGTTTTGTATTGGGTTCTAGGGTGAGCCTGGTCCAGCTGGCTCCAAAGGAGAGAGTGGTAACAAGGGTGAGCCCGTAAGTAGCTCTCTAACCATGATTTTATGGGGTTAATTATCCCTTCAATCCAGTTTCTCTAGCTGGATGTAATATAAAAATTACATTTCTACCCCTCCCCCCTTCTCTTGTTCTTTTCATTAAACAGGGCTCTGCTGGGCCCCAAGGTCCTCCCGGTCCCAGTGGTGAAGAAGGAAAGAGAGGCTCCAACGGTGAACCTGGATCTGCTGGCCCCTCAGGACCTCCTGGGCTGAGAGTAGGTTCCAAATGCTCCTGATACCAAGACACACCAGAGGCAGATAATGACACCCTTGAGTGGGAATTGGTCAAAATTACTAAGTGTGTTTTCTAGATGAAAGAAACATCTGCTTTCCATCTGCTTTATTAAATCAGTGGCTTTCAATTTGGGATGTTATAAAATTGGTCTGGAAACAATGTTGACCTACTTCTGCATGTTGCTCAGCCTCGCATTCCTTTGGGGTTCCGAGTGAAGTGTTTGGTTTGGTTTGCGTCTGTATCTCCCCCTTAGGGGGATCAGGCCAAGTGTTAATCAACTCTGCCTTATTGGATGCAAAAGTTTTCTCTAATTCTCTCCTGTTTCATGTACTCTCTTGCAGGGTAGTCCTGGTTCTCGAGGTCTTCCTGGAGCTGATGGCAGAGGTGGCGTCATGGTAAGTCCTCCACTCACTTCCTGGGAAGGAGCTCAAGACTTCTGGTGGTGGCAGTGTCATCAGCTTTGGCAATCTCCTCCCTCACACCCTTCTTTTTAATAGGGCCCTCCTGGTAATCGTGGTCAAAGTGGTCCTGCAGGAGTCCGAGGTCCCAGTGGAGATTCTGGTCGCCCTGGGGAGCCTGGTCTCATGGGACCCCGAGTAAGTTTCAGATGGATTCTGGACCTTCTTTAAGGGGTTTGTTAATACTGAAGATAACAATAAAAACATCAAAAATAGATTTGTTAGTAGACTTGCTGATAGTTGTCTTTTTAATTGAACTTTATCAAAGTTCAATAGATATTTTTGTGCATTTAATTAGTTCATAAATGTCCTCTTTATTACCTGATACAATGGCTATGAGGTTTTTGGGAGAACAGATCTATTTTAATATATCCAAATTAGGTTCGTTCTCCTATCAGCATGAATCCTTTATCTTAATTTGTGAGTTTTTTATAAGGTGTTCACGAAATATATTAGAACTATACATTATGAGTTTATTAGATTCATAAGTGAAATCATTTTTCCAGCAATCACAAAGTGGTCTAATGTATTCAGCATCACACTAGCTGTGGAGAAATAACCTTTAGATCTGTAGACACTGTAAGCCATAGCAATGGAGTAATTTTTTTTTTTTTGCCTCCATTATCTCTTATGGGTGAATATCAACTGTAATTGTACCATAAACAAGGAATAGGGACACCAAATATAGCAATAAAAAACCCACTTTGGAAATTGCTTTCTAAAAGTATTAGTTTTTCTATTATGAGGTAAATAATATGATACATTTTACCCATATAGCATGCTGCTTAACAGTTTCTTGAGATATCTGTAAATGGATCAGTTGCTCTAAAATTCAATAAAAAGAAAAGCACAAAACATAGAAAGTAGAAAATTTCCAAAGCTCTTTTCACACCTTCTAGCTAGCGGCTAATATCGCTAAATGATTTACCCTGGGCAACAAACAAAAAGTAGGGGGTGGGGAGTGCTTTTGTGAGATTTCAATTAATTTGAGCCTGGAGTATGTGAGTTAAAGTGCCAATAGAAAAGCATCCTCATTTGCTTTATAGGGTCTTCCTGGTTCCCCTGGAAATGTTGGCCCAGCTGGTAAAGAAGGTCCAGCAGTAAGTATTGCTCATTTTCCATTATATTCTCAAGGACACTTTTGCACCCTTATCAAGTCTATTTTGTGGCTTATTTATACATGAATACATTGAAAATAAATATCCGACACATACATCATCTGGGAACGCAGAGTAATAGATTGTAATTATGGAGCCCAAATGAATGCAGCCCTGAAAGCAGAGCGGGGAGGAGAAAAACGTGGCAGGGAAAATTGAAGCAGGTGACCGGGGTATGGCAGGAGCGGGGACAGGGGGAAATTGTGTATGTAAGAGATGGAATTGGCTGTGTGTGTGTACTGACATCCTATTTAGAAAAGGAAAATGGATTCATAATTTATTGACGCTTTGTACAAAAAGCTGTATGCATTCAGGAAACCATTCTGTTTCATCCCATGGCAGCACCATAAGCTTCAGTTTGAGAGAATGTGTTGATGCTGGGTAAACGTTGAATACACTCTGGTTTCAGGGCCTCCCCGGTGTCGATGGCAGGCCCGGCCCCGTTGGTCCAGCTGGAGCAAGAGGAGAGCCTGGCAACATTGGATTCCCTGGACCCAAAGGCCCCAGTGTAAGAGTCACCACAACTGTCCCTTCATCACCATGTTTTTGCCACATTTCACCAAATCTCTAGTATTCCCCTTCTGTGTGTCAATCAGTCCCAACCTTCTCAAGGGGGTTCCTGTCATCACAGGAAAACTACAAGCCATGGACCACATTAAAAAGGTTGCCTCCAATGCATCCATGCATCCCTGCTGAAATCCATCTCCCGAGTCCCACACCTCTGCAGACACACGTGCTTTTTATTGTATATGGAGCTGCGTGATGATGGATCATGCTTCAGAAAACAAAATCTTGAAAGAACACAAAAGCAAACTAGACAATAACCTTTCAGAATCACCATGGTTAATGTGACATTGAATGTGTAAAGTTGTCTTTTGTTTTGTTTTTAATTTGTATCATAGGGTGATCCTGGCAAAGCTGGTGATAAAGGTCATCCTGGTCTTGCTGGTGCCCGGGTAGGTGCTAACTTCTATACAGATCTATTCCTACATGATATTCCCCTAAGAGACACACTTCCATAGAGGCCATCGATTATCATTCTGTCACTTTCTTTCCAGAATGACATCCTCAATGGTCCTTTCACCATCATAAATTGTCTTTTTTTTTCACCAAATATATAAGATAATCAGCTATATAACAAATCAGAATATATGTTAAGTAAAAAAAAAAATACTTAAGAAGAATTTGGTTTTTATTTTATTCACCTGGTGATTATAAAGGTGTGGATACGAAGTCGTATTCTCTGGTCTTTATAAATTGCCTTTCTTTCATGGACTTCTCTGTGAGCCACATCAAAAGTTAGTAGGCAGTATCTGAGTTTGGACAAAAACCCACAATGAGTTTAATTCATGCTAATATGACAAACCGGTTTTGAGGAAACAATGCATGTGACTTTGAAGCCTCTTAAAGTGTCGAGCTTACAGTTGACCACCAGCTTTTCTGTTGAACATTTTTAGGGTGCTCCAGGTCCTGATGGAAACAATGGTGCTCAGGGACCCCCTGGACCACAAGTGAGTATTTCTCTCACTCTTGTGCTTGTCTGCACTAGAATGTATCTAGTGCCTCCAAATGACCATTTCTACTTTCCGGTCCAACAGTTATATAGTTAGATGATAATGGTGGTATACATTGCTATTTCTGCTATCTTTCCTATGATTTTTAGGGTGTCCAAGGTGGAAAAGGCGAACAGGGTCCCGCTGGTCCTCCAGGCTTCCAGGTAAGTCAACTAAAACACACAATAATCCTGCCTTTGGCCAGACTATCAGCTGTAAATCACGCTTTGATTTCAGAATTGAAGCAAAGAAAGGTGCATTTTTTTCAAAAACAAACTTTTGTGTAATGCTTTAATAACATAGAATCATGCTCTACTTGACATTTGGTAGTCCCTATTCCCAAATTCAATTATTAGCAAATGTCCTGAGCACAGCCGTAAGATTGAGATTTGTATGTCTTTTCACTTAGGGTCTTCCTGGCCCCTCAGGTCCAGCTGGTGAAGTTGGCAAACCAGGAGAAAGGGTGAGTAAAATAAGTGATAGTAAATTCACCTCCATTTCAGAATTTCCCCATTTAATTCCCTACTGCAGCGCAGTTATAAAATGAAAAGGGACATTTCATATGTTAACAGTAGAGTTCTACATGCGTTGGTGCTGATGGAGAGAATGAGCCAACTTACTTTAGTTCAACTTACTTTGTTTTATGGATTTAATGAAACATCACATGATGGAATAAAATCCATCAAGGAATATTTCATTTACTAGCTTTAGTTTTTTCACTGTTCTTGGTCACGTTAAAATACAAATTATTTCCTTCTCCATAGTGAACAAGTAAACGCACTGATTTTCCATCAAACTAGATCCTGAAAAATTGCTTTTAATGTTTTTCTTGGCATTCAGACATGACACGGCTATCCACAATCAGGGCATGAGTTCTGAGTCATTTTCTCTGTAATTGTGATGAATGTGTCTCAATTTAGTTACATTCTGTGGCCTAGTCTCCTTTGTCAACAGTGGGGCACATTAAGGAGACAGCTGGTCAGTAATAAAAGAGATACACTTGGGTGTACAATTAACTAGGTAATGTACAGAATATGATAATTTCTATTAAGAAGACAGTCTGTTATATAGCTAAAAATAGGCCGTGTCTGATATTGTTCATGTTTACTTACCATATTATCAAAGGAGATAGTCGGTTTTGTCGCTTTTTTAAACACAATAAGCTAAATAATGGGAAGTAACTGTTTGGATATCGAGCTCTGCGATATATAACATTTTTGATATCAGTAGAATTCTGCCTCACGTTTTTATCTTTGCACACTAAAAGTTCTGTGTTTCTTACATGCACTAGTCTGTGCACTTATGCACTCATGTGGTAGAACCAGCTTTATTTTACTCTTTTTAAATCTTTCCTGGATTTTAATCGTAAGTGAATTTAGAGATCATGCATAAATTTCATGCCTTATTTATTCTCATGTTTTGCCTAGGGTCTCCATGGCGAATTTGGTCTCCCTGGTCCTGCTGGTCCAAGAGTAAGTGTCACTTAATTAAGTTCCATAAACTCCAGCAATGTGTTTTCAAAGAAGTAATGCTTTTTCCCTAACCCTGATGACCTTGCAATAAGTTCCTGACACTTCTAGAGTAAAATGCGAGCTGTACAGAGCATTGGATTTCTAAGTTGATAGACATTTTTGTTCAGTTGCCCGTATTTCCTATTCAATAATTACATGGCCATTCAGAAATGAATTAGTATTAGATAGACAAGTATGATATAATTATGACAGTGTCTTGACTTGAGCCAAGGAAAAGTAGTATCTTACTAAGTTCTAAACTTCATTTTTGCAATGTGTGTTGATGATCAAAGTCTAAAGCTGAACTCATGAGTCTTCTCTTATAGAGAATGATAAAATATATAGATTTAGTTTGTCCATGGAGATCAGCCTATCTAGAATGACTACTTTGCCCCTAATTTCCTGTTATGTTGCTAGTTCTAGTATTGGGCTGTATGTATCTAGGAAGCCCAAAAGAGGTTAGTGCCAAAAAAATTATAGTACCATAGAACAAAGTCCTTTGAAACAGTCACAGTATGGACCTATTTGAGATGTAAATTGGCAGATATTTAGACAGATAGGTAGACAAAGCGACATATACACATACACGTATATATCCCCTTGAACATCATAAGCGTTACAACCATTATTATGAGATTATTACATTATTATTATTATTACATTATTATGAGATTATTACATTATTACAACCATTATGAGATTATTATCATTACATATAACATAGATATGAAAATATTTAATATATCTGGCACTATTAATTCACTAAAATGACAATCTTTTCCTCTGAGTACTGCACATAACCAGTATAACTATTTTACCTATAGATCTATCAAAGAAAAAAAAAAAAAAGTAAATAAATTCTAAAGGTTGACTATTAGACATTAGAAGCAACAAAGTTTGGATTCCTAGTTGCAAACATTAGAGCCCATTGAGATTTTTTTAGAGATTATCTCATCCCATCCCTTCATTTTACTAGTGAAGAAATTAGGAACCAAAGGAACTTTAACTTGCTAATAAATGGCAGAACCAGGGTTTAAAATCTAAACAGGTGCCAACTCTGGTATGTTAGAACAGGTAGCTCTGAATATGATGAATGGTGGTGCAATGCTTCTGACACTCACTTTTTTACAGGGGGAACGTGGTCCCCCAGGAGAGAGTGGTGCTGCTGGTCCTTCCGGTCCTCTTGGAAGCCGTGGTCCTTCTGGACCCCCAGGGCCTGATGGAAACAAGGTAAAAGTGTATGTTTACATGTTGCTGCTTTGGCCCAGTCTGCTCTAAAATAAGTGGAGCCTTTACAATAGAATTGCTTTGCAGATGTTTATTTTCAGTTCTGTGATGATTTCCCTCTCAGTAAATAACAATCTGATTCCAGTGAACCTGAATTATTCAAAACAAACAAACCATGACCAAAAAAAAAAGAAAGAAAAGAAAAAGAAACACTGTAGAGAAAATTCCAGTGTTCTGCAAACATAAATGAATTAGTATGGGTTTTCACCCTTTTCTCATCACACTTTTTGTGCTTTTATTTTAATCTAAAAATATCATATACATGGGACATTATCATTAGAGAACAAAGTACTTTTTCAATATCTCACCCTGTAGAGTAAAATGCCAAAAAGTCGTCTAAACTGTAATAGTGAATTTATGATAATGAAAATTGACTAGACATCCACCCCCCAAAATGAGTCTGAAAACTTGGGTTCCCAAACAGAATCTCTGTTTAGATTTTAAAATAGATGGAATTACAAATTTCTGGGAAACAAATTAACCGCAAGAAAAAAAAAGGGAACTCATATTACTTCTAATTCTTAACTTTAAGGGGAAAAAATGTAAAAATTAGTTACAAAAAGTGATTTTAATAGGTGAAAGGATTTTACTGGAACAAAAAAAGAAAAGCAAGGTAAGAGGGAGAAAGAAAATGAGAAAGCACATATGGTTCTATGAGGTAGCATTTTCAAAAGGATCTATTAATCTCAGAAGCTTGTCAACAGGTTTGAAGTATGTGGAATTGTAGGGTTTTATACAAAAACGGAAGCTATAGTCACCACTCTTAAGGCGATTAGAACACAAACATTGACAAAGTCTCTACGCTTCCTGTCTGGGCTAAGAGACTTATCCTTGAAAAATGTCTGTGGGCAAACATTTTTCACTGTCTGCTCCCCATTGTCCTACCCTCTTCTTCTCCATGCCCGCCTTTCTCAAGAGGATTGGAGAAGGTTATTGAGGAATCACCATCACCCACTCCCACTACCTTTGTGTCCCTAGTCACCGCATCATTAATAGTTTTTCTCTCTGTTACATTCTTTCTCCTTTCAATAGCTGGTCTTTGTGTCTCGAAGCAGACAAGAATGCGATCTATACAAATGGTTAAATTGGAATTCTTCAAGAGCTGGGTTCTTTATTTTCTTCTTTTGCCACTGACATAATTGATTTCACATGTGTTTGATTCAAGGGTGAACCTGGTGTGGTTGGTGCTCCAGGCACTGCTGGTCCATCTGGTCCCAGTGGACTCCCAGGAGAGAGGGGTGCTGCTGGCATGCCTGGAGGCAAGGGAGAAAAGGTACCTCTGAGTGTTGGACTTTAATACATATTGTTGATGAACTCTAGCAAAGAAGGCCACGCAAGGATGCCCGATTTTCAGTTCTTGGCAGGTGGTCTGGTAGCATTTTGATATCTCTCTATACATATTTCCCTCTGCCACCCAGCACCTACGCATTTCTAAACTCACTAATCTGGCAAAATTCCTTGCTACCATGGAATTTCACGCAAACAGATGGTGTTGAGTAATACATGAGGCTCATTTTAATGCCACTAACAATAATGCCTCATCCTGCCCTAATTAATGGGAAGAAGCTATATTGAACAGCTGTCAACCGTGCTGCTGCATTAGTTATGCCATAAAAGTGATCAGGCACTGCAGCCCACTGCGATGTTGCCTTTTAATTCTGTCCACATGAATTTGTACCTTGCCTGATTATGCTTCAAGAGGGTGTATGAAATTAGAAGAGAATGTTTAATGATAATCTGGAAAGGGTCTTGAATTTTTTTCTTTTTTTTCCCCCTTTGATTAGCCTCTTATCTAAAGGTAGGGAATCAAGACATCACTCAGAGTCTCCAGTGACTGATGATAGCGTAACATCTTCTGAAAAAAAAAAAAATAAAACCTTTATATTCTTTTTTTTTTTATTGCTTGGGATTCATTGAGGGTACAAAGAATTAGGTTACACTGTTCATAGTCATTTTGATTCAAAAATTTCTTTCGAAAACAAAAAGTTGTTCTTGCTTTATGCTTTCAGGGTGAAACTGGCCCCAGAGGTGAAATGGGTACTACTGGCAGGGATGGTGCTCGGGTGAGTGGAGTTTTATATGTTTGCTTATACTTAGATTTTTCTTTTTCTTCTACATATTACTTCATTGGAACTGAGTTTTCCAAATCAGAACTACAAAAAAATAAAAAATAAAAAAGATTCAAAGTTAGTAAGCTATCATTTCATTCCTCTCTGGATCTATGACCAGCAATATCACTAAACATGCTCCAAAGGAAAAATCCCCACACGATTTACTTCTTGATTGATTCAGGATTGAAAATCAAATTCTGAATTTCCTACTTGCTTTAATATTAACTACAGCAACCACCAACTACACACCAAAAGCTCCAGGTTTCATAGAACATTAAATGCTTATTCAAGTGATAATAGGGCATTTTAAATAATTCTAATTCTTTTAAATTTTAAAAAGCAAGAACCTCTAATGAGGTCCTACAATTATTCAAATGAACACTGTAGAAATTTATCACTCAAAGGGCAGCCCCAAAGATTAACTGTTAATGCCACAGAGATGCCAAAGATAATCCCATAAAGGCATAATTATCCTACTTAGGGAGTCAGCACCTGTGCTGTCCCAGGCCACAGCCAGCCTTGGTTCTTTCCTCACCTCTCCCTCAGAGCTGATAACTCATTGTAGCTCATTTGTAATAGTCCTTTCTTTGAATCACACAGTTCTAACAATTCCCAACAAGGCTACCCATTTGCTCCTCTCCAGGGAATGTTACAGGAGCAGAGAGTTCAGATCTCTCACATTTCCAACCTGCTCTTGACTTACATATTTCTATACATTTTATGACTGGGGTACTCTCCTCCTGAGAGTGGCTTCTGATAGTCTTGATAATTAGAACTAAAATGCATCATAGGCTTTCTTGATGTCTAACCAGAGTGTGAAGACTGAAAATCTCAGTCACTGTGAGCATAGCAAAGAGGTTGACAAGATTCACTTTTGATGGTATGGGGTACTATTAATAAGACATGTTTCCTTTTGGGCACTAGGGTGCTCCTGGTGCTGTAGGTGCCCCTGGTCCTGCTGGAGCCACAGGCGACCGGGTAAGAATGCATTTTCACTGACTTGTGATGGCAGTATCTAAAATTTCCTGTCTGCCCTAGTCCCAAAGAGCCCCAGCAATTCATTTTTATGACTTGGGATAAAGCCCACTTCTTTCCAAACCTAGCTGTTGTAATAGGGTGGCAGGAAACAAATGCTCTGTGTTTAAAATTCTCTTTCCCTTCCTAAAGACGTGCCAGCTATCTGATCTATACGCTAATCCTTATCATTTGTTTTAGAGTCTTTCCCTGCTGCCCATTAACAGTTTCCTAATGCACTGAGCCTTCTCAAAGCCTTCAATTGTAAAAAATCAATAAAATACATAGCGTGCCCATTTCACATCAAACAGTCCACTTAAAATAGATCTTATTTATTGTATTGCAAAGATTGCAGCAAATAGATCAGCCCTATGTCCATCTAAAAATTAAAATGTCCTCCTTCTGGTATCATGGGCACTGATTTATAGTGTTTTTGCAACTGTACAACCAATACTGTTTCAGCCCCCAAAATGGAGTAAGAATCCACTTCATTTTACTCTGTGAGGTATCCATTAGTTATCCCTTCCAAGGCAACTACAAAGTCTGACAATAGCCCCCTGTCCCCCATGCTCCTCTCTCCTCCTTTGAGCATGTAGGGGAGGCACATTAACAAACCCACCTTTGGTCCCATTCTAGGGTGAAGCTGGTGCTGCTGGCCCTGCCGGTCCTGCTGGTCCTCGGGGGAGCCCTGTAAGTGGAAACCTGGCTCATTCTGGATACTCCTTCCTCTCAACCTTTAGACATTGATGAAACTAGGATTGCTGAGACATTTTTAAACCCCTTCTCCCACCTAGGGTGAACGTGGTGAGGTTGGTCCTGCTGGCCCCAATGGATTTGCTGGTCCTGCTGTGAGTATCGCATAATGAAGGTTAATCTGAAAACATTCCAAGTTGGGGAGAAGAGTGGGTCAGAATACCAGAGCTGTGACCATTCCTTTCCTACAGGGCGCTGCTGGACAACCTGGTGCTAAAGGAGAGAGAGGAGCCAAAGGGCCAAAGGGTGAAAATGGTGCTGTTGGCCCCGCCGGTGCTGTTGGACCCGCTGGCCCATCTGTAAGTTGAATTCACTGGTGGTCAACACAGCTTGTGTAGTTTCATGAGATCTCATCATACAACACACAGCAGGCAAGTGCCTGCTATACGCTAAGGGATTTATCAGATCAAAGATGGTTAAAGAAGAAGAATTAACATTTGCATACTGCAAATATTACACTTTATAAAAGTTTCATAAATATTGTCTTATTTTAATTCTCCCATAACCCATAGTGTGGTAATATTGAAGAATGAACTCGGATTTTTTTCTTTATTTTTGTTTTGGGGTTTTTTGGAGTTTTTTTCCCCTATAATAAATTTTGGGTGAAAGAATTTTCATTTTATATAACATAATCATTTTTTTAATTTCTGATTTTTTTTTCTTCTGATAGTTATGAGAATGATCCCTTTGAAGAAAAGAGTAACATTTGTAAGTGTTTGTTTTGTGGTTTAACCCTGCTTTTTTGTTTGCCTTTAGGGTCCAAATGGTCCCCCTGGTCCTGCTGGAGGTCGTGGTGATGGAGGCCCCCCTGTGAGTATTTGCAATGGACTCTGATCACTTCTCTCTCTTCAGAATCCCATTAGGAGCAACTTGAAAGTTTTTGATAAATGTGGACTACTGTGAACAGACTCTTGAGATTCAAGTTCATTCTATTCAGAGCAATTCTGATATTGATATTGATTTTAACCCAGCTAGAACTCAGTGCAAAATGTTTTGCTACCACCTCACCTGAGCAGTTTAATTGTGAAGTGGGGAAAATAATTCTTTGGTGCCTTTCTTCTTTTGTTGCTGGTCCTCTTGCTCTGCCTGACTGAATCTTTCCCCTCTGTGTCCAGCACCATCACCCAGACTCATTGGAGACCCAGAGCTCCCCAGGAATGAGCCGCACTGACATTTTTCCCCACTAGACAGTGCTTAATGCTCTAGGTCACCTGTTGTAGCTTCCTCTGTAAACATCATTACTTATTCAGTGGTCATTTTCTCAGCACCCAGGCAGTGGTTAAGAGAGTTAGTAATGTATACACATTCATGTATAATCATGACATAGTGTTTTATCTTCTTGCCCGTATAACCTTCAGAGAATATGTTAGCATTTCAAAAAAAGACCACCAAAATCTTAATGCAAATTATGGGCACTGTAGCTGGTGGCCAGCCAGGAAGGAAGATGTGTGGAGAATGAGGGTCTTCTGACTCCTGGTTAAATAACACCCTATATGAAGCTGCCTACTATCCACTCCTTGGTCCATCCCTGGTCACAAGTGCTGAGGATTTGCCAAAGGATAAATTCCCATCTTAACCAAATTCCAGGACTAGGTGTTGACTGTGGAATTTTAATGTGCTTGGTTCTTAGGGTATGACTGGTTTCCCTGGTGCTGCTGGACGGACTGGTCCCCCCGGACCCTCTGTGAGTAAATCAATCTGAATGTCCCTCTTCATTTACTCTAGCCAAAAGACCCAGTAGGAAACTGGTAAGAGACTTTTTAGGAAAACATATCACTAAAGCTTGCTATTACTTGCCAGGTCTGAGATCAGTTTTTCTGAATTATTAAGGCCAAACCATCACAAATTATATTTTATAATGTCAATCTGAGAGGCTTTTATTCATGCGAACCCCAGTCTCCTTTCAGGAGCGTGGTCTCTTTGTTAAAAATAAAAAACAGAATAGTTTTAGTCACGTATCAGATTATTTCCATATCTAATTACCCTTTATGGCTAACATTCTGCCTCCATTGTTAAGGTATAATTGTTCCTGAATTTGAAGGTGGTTTGGCCTCTAATTTAATTCTGATTCAGACTCTCTTGTCAGGACTCAAGAGAATTTAATTAATTACCAAGGATTAAGTCTTCCAGTTAAGGTTTTGGAAAAAAAATAGCAAAGATGTTGATTTTTTGGAATCCTTTTACAAGTTCATAATAAAAAAACTTCATTCCCTGTAGGCATTTAATTAAACCTAGTTGAGAGCACATGTGATTCCTCAATTATCAACAAAATGCCAACGTTGGCTTTCTTCAAAAAGAAATGGGCAGAGTCCTCCAAAACCCCAGGACCCATTCATTTACGACCAACTCTTACAGATCTGCACAGCTCTGGTTCCAATATTCCAGGGTACTGATGGCACAATATTGCTTTTCCTCACAGAAATTTGCCATAGAATCTGCCTCAATTATTACAGCCCTAGCAGAAGGAAGACAGAAATTGCTTCTTTCTGAAAGAAAAAATGTTAAAAAGTTTAACCATTTCCCTGAATTGATATTATTCTGTTGCATTGCTTGTTTGCAATCTAGAATCTTGGCTGCCTTCTTCCAGGTTCTGGAAGGATGACTAACAGTAAATGATCTTGTACATTTGCTTTCAGGGTATGAGTGGTCCTCCTGGTCCCCCTGGTCCTTCTGGTAAAGAAGGACTTCGTGGTCCTCGTGGTGACCAAGGTCCAGTTGGCCGAAGTGGAGAAACAGGTCCCTCTGGCCCCCCTGGCTTTGCTGGTGAGAAAGGTCCCTCTGGAGAGGCTGGAGCCGCTGTAAGTGATGTCAAACCCCTCTTCCTTAATGGCTTGTGTTGAATCAAAACAAAGCTCCTATACATCTTCATGTGACATACATCTGTTGACTAGTATTGCAGGAAGTCTGTTGAGCATACACTGAGGTGCCTTGGCTTTTGCAGATGCACAAAAAGCACATCACAGGGGCAGCAATACACAAGGGAACTCATTTTATCCTAGCAACAGTTTAACCTGTGGAGGGCACTTACCAGTCCCAGGATCAGAACAGGATACCATTGTTGTGTCCATCCTACTGTAAATTAGTCAACTACAGTAAGCTACCGTTTCCTGAAACGTGCACTGCCCAGCAGCAGTGCTATTCTGAAAGCTGCCTTAATTACTTTAGAGTCCAAAATCAAAATGTGCTTCCTTTTGAAATATCCATTTGCTTTCTTTTGGATACAGACTCAGTAGTGGAATTGCTGGATCATATGGTAGTTCTATCTTTTCATTCCTTATGAGAAATCTCCATTCTATGTGCAACTATCATGTATCTATAATAATTAAAAATTTAAAAAAAATAAAATTGCATCCCTCAGAGTTCTATAAAAAACTCTATTCCACCACCTCAAGTGGCTCTAGTAACCTCAACCATATATTTTTAAATGTTGCACCATTGGTCTCAAGTAGGAACCAGGGACAAAAAAAGTATATGTGCCAAGATGCAAACCCATTGTCATCACCACGAAAGAAAAGCTATCCAAGGATATATCCTACCATTAAGAGGCCATTAGTCTTTCTAAGCTGAGGGCAACTCATTCCCACAGTCCTCAAGCAACCTGGGATATCCCTGAGGCTCTTCCCTGGAATACTCAGTCCTTTCCTTCCTGCTCAGGGACCTCCTGGCACTCCAGGGCCTCAGGGCCTTCTTGGCGCTCCTGGGATTCTGGGTCTTCCTGGCTCCCGAGGTGAACGTGGTCTACCAGGTGTTGCTGGTGCTGTGGTGAGTGTTTGACACCATTCTGATTCCCATTAACATAACAAAAGATTTCAAAAACTGCCACTTCAAATGTGACAGGTTGATCACTGAATAACTCCACTTAAGATCTTTATTCATGGCATTTTCTTTATACAGATCACATCATTTATCTAAGAAGCTTTAATGCTACCTTACTTAGATACACAGTGTAAAGACACAGCTTAACATTATGCAGAATGATTTTTGTTCTTTCTACAAGCTTAAGAATGATATAAGCTCTAATTGCATTTACTCCTCTGCAATATGAAATGCTGGCATCATTCATCCTGGAAGAGGAAAGAAACTCTGGAAGTTCTGAATCATTCCATTAAGCCTGATCCATGACAGCAACTAGAACCATCTCATCTCCATAAACTCTATCAACTTTATGAATTCATTTATTTGGGATATTGGATCAAACTAGGCTCACTTTACACAAAGCAATGCCCCATAATCACACAGTACTGACCATCTAAGTGTGGAGAAGGAAGATAGGGATGAAACTTTTGATACTTTGTACCACACTGTGGGCCGTTCACACTCAATCCACCTTCTCCCTTGAAACAAGAATCTCATGGCTAAGATTGGTTTTGGTGGGTGAGGTTAGCATCCATCCTCTGAGAGGAATGTCATTTTATCTTCTCTGCCTCTTTAGGGTGAGCCTGGTCCTCTTGGTGTTGCAGGCCCTCCTGGGGCCCGTGGTCCCTCTGGTGGTGTGGGTAATCCTGGAGTCAACGGTGCCCCTGGTGAAGCTGGTCGTGATGTGAGTTCAACACTTGGTTTGTAAAATAAAACCAAGCAGGATTTCGTGTGTGTAACATTATGTCTTGAGCTGAGGTTCTCTTGTTCCAAATGTGTGAATAAGATAGTCTGTTTCTCCATAATATCTACACTTAATGTCGAAAATACGAAAAATCATTTGGGCTAAGGAATGAATGGGCTTTTAACTAGCACATTTCAAAACCAGGTCCAAATAGCAAAAACACCTGTTAAATGCAATCTAGGTTGGTAAGTTCTTGTCCCTAGTTTGTTGATAGGGGGTTCACTACTAAGCACCAGGAGTGACAGAGATAGAGCAGCCAAAACACAACGGCTGCTAAAGCAGAGTCTCACCAAGAGCCATCCTTTGTGTGGTGTCTTCACAGGGCAACCCTGGAAACGATGGTCCCCCAGGTCGTGATGGTCAACCTGGACACAAGGTTGGTACACTTTTCCTCTTTCTCTAATTTAAAAATGATTCGAATACAGGCCAGACTGATGCTGAGCTCATTTTGCCTTGGTAGGGAGAGCGTGGTTACCCCGGCAACGTTGGTCCTGCTGGCGCTGTAGGTGCTCCTGGTTCTCACGGCCCTGTGGGTCCTGCGGGCAAACATGGAAACCGTGGTGAACCTGTAAGTTCGAAAATATCACTCCCTTAATGTAGTCCTCCTCGGGGGCTTCACTTGGGGACAGCGGGTATGGAGATGAGGATCTTGGACCTAGCTGATGAGTTGTGTTTTTTGTTTCTTTTCCAATTCACAGGGTGCTGTTGGTCCTGTTGGTCCTACCGGTGCTGTTGGTCCAAGAGGTCCTAGTGTATGTACCTGGTGAAGAGTTCTTTACAAATTAATATTTGGGGAGAATCAATCTAAAGCCTGCATTAGAAAATAAATAATATATAGGCTAGACTTCATATTTCTAAAAAAATGTTTGCTGCATGTTGAAAATTGATACAAACAATCTGTATTAAGTCTTTTCTGCTTATTAGTATTAAATAATTATAAGGATCTAGCCACTTTTGAGACAGCTTAACTAAAGCAGATTACTGGGAGAGATGAGATCCCATCTAGAACTTCTCAGGTCTTCAGTTACTTTTGTAAATGGATTAAACAGTACTTGCAGAAGAGTCTCATATTTCAAAAAAGGTAAAAGTTCTACCCATCTTTCTCTCTCTTTATAGGGTGCACAAGGCGTCCGAGGTGACAAGGGAGAGCCTGGTGATAAGGGGCCCAGAGGTCTTCCTGGCTTAAAGGGACATGGTGGACTGCAAGGTCTTCCTGGTATTGCTGTAAGTAAAATGTGGCCATCTTGCATGTAAATTGACCCTGAAGGTTTTCAGCAAGGAAAAAATCTTCTTCACATTTTCACTGCTGTTGTTCTCAAACATCCTACGTCATATCCATTGCCCATTCTCTAGCTAACTTCATCTCTCTCAGCAATGCTATTTCATCCCAACACGAAAAGGTGAGGGTTAAGAGAGTTAGAAATATACATATATTAAAATCTCCCAGCAACAATGTCCTTCAACCCCACTTAAAATAAATATAATTAGAGGAATGACTAATATTGCACTGCTGAAATAGCTTGTGAAGAAAAATAATTGAATGTAATAGACATAATGGGAGAAAAGGGCCCCACTTTACATTTTCAATTTTCTCAATCCGGAGTCCATTGAAACTAAAGTTTCCCATTTAATGTTTTTTAAAAAGCTACCTATTAGCTAATGTTCTGAAAGTGATTTTTCTGTTCTCTCTTTAAAGGGTCACCATGGCGATCAAGGTGCTCCTGGCTCTGTGGGTCCCGCTGGTCCTAGGGTAGGTAAAACCAAGGGTTGCTTTGTGTTTGCAGCAGCAGAGGCTAAAGCAGGCAGTGAGCCCCAGGCCACTACACCTTTGTGGGGCTTCACCAGCCCACATGAACTTGCTGTCTTTCTTCCTTAGGGCCCTGCTGGTCCTTCTGGCCCTGTAGGAAAAGATGGTCGCAATGGACATCCTGGTACAGTTGGACCTGCTGGCGTTCGAGGCCCTCAGGGTCACCAAGGTCCTGCTGTAAGTATGATTTGGGAAAATAATAAAGAACATCACTGACTTAAGAAATATTTTCTTCAGACTCCAAGACAATATGACAACACATGAAAGTAGACTCACTTCAAAATATTCTCTAAAGTATCTGAAAATTATCTGTGTACAATAGGCTTTTTAAGTCCATCCCTGAAAGTAAGCCTGAAAGTTATTTATTTGTATGAACTTGATTCTTTTTTACTTTTTAGAACATGCTTTTGGGCAGCACCTGTGGCTCAAAGGAGTAGGGTGCCGGCCCCATATGCCAGAGGTGGCGGGTTCAAACCTAGCCCCAGCCAAAAACTGTGAAAAAATAAAGAAGAACATGCTTTTGTGTAAAGTTCAGTTGAAAAAATCCCATTACTGATGTCTTTTACCATAACCAAATACCAAACTTCTCCTCTCTCCTTCACCTTTGCAGGGGCCTCCCGGTCCTCCTGGCCCTCCTGGGCCTCCTGGTGCCAGTGGTGGTGGTTATGACTTTGGTTATGATGGAGACTTCTACAGGGCTGACCAGCCTCGCTCACCACCTTCTCTCAGACCCAAGGATTATGAAGTTGATGCTACTCTGAAGTCTCTCAACAACCAGATTGAGACCCTTCTCACTCCTGAAGGCTCAAGAAAGAACCCAGCTCGCACATGCCGGGATCTGAGACTCAGCCACCCCGAGTGGAGCAGCGGTAGGTCGAGGCATCCACACCAGACTGACCCTTCTCATAAGCTGAGCTTTTCAAAATTTGTTTCCACTGACATTTAGAATGAAAATGTTATTTGGGCAAAAAGTACGTTATATGAAATCATGCCCAATTAATAAGGCATCATTTTCTTCTCCAAACTAGCACCCATCCTCAAATTTCTCTTAATATATATATATATTTGCCCTTTTCATGGTAATAAGCACCCATTTTTTTTTATTTTTTTTTAATGGAGGAGAGGAGAAAAACTCATTTTGAAAACAGCCACTCTTGTCCTATTAAATCTGGGTGGGCGCTCTAACAGTAGGATCTAAAGTGTTATTTGTAGCAATCAGTGTCTTACTAGTTTATTAGAATCCATGTTCTGCTCAAGGAGAAGTTTCATGACCTGGGTCTCGTTTTCTTAAAAGGTCACTACTGGATTGACCCTAACCAAGGATGCACTATGGATGCTATCAAAGTATACTGTGATTTCTCTACTGGTGAAACCTGCATTCAGGCCCAACCTGAAAATATCCCAGTCAAGTACAGGAGCTCCAAGGCCAAGAAGCACATCTGGGTGGGAGAGACTATCAATGGTGGCACACAGGTGAGAAATCCTACAAACATTTCTCTTCCCACCAGATAATATTTGGTTAAGATTGTTTGATTATCCACATATTAATCTCTTTACAAAATGGGCTCATTAAAAGAACCTGCTTTTTACATAGTTCTAATTCTGTGTAAAATTGCACATTAGAAGACAGATTGATTGAACACATCCATATAATTCAAGGTTATTATTCACACCTGACTTAGTTCTCACTGGAGAAACTGACTAATGTCATTGATTGTAAAGGAGCACTGGCCAGTATCTACCCCTATGCCCATGCATATGCATTTTCAAAATGAGAGCAGCTCTTCCCAGTCTTTAATTAAACCTTTTCACCAGCTTTACTGAATGCCTAAAGAATTCAATAAATTACAAAATTACAGAAAAATAAAGAAGCCCAAATCTCTATCATCGTTCTCTCTTATTCTAAAGGAGAAACATACACATAAAGTTTAACTGAAACTGATACTTTTTTCAGATGACTTTGCCTTTCTTAGCCTTGTAAGTCTTATGTCCGTCTAGGTAACTGATGTTTCAAAGACAAGTAAATTGAGTTTGCTTAAAAAGTGCCTTTTTCCTAAAGCTTAGATCTGAATCCATTATTCCTGCCTATGCCAGGTCTTATTTTAATTTGACTCTTAGTATCCAAGTCCTTCTCTGCTTAACCAGAATTTATTTTATTTTATCCATCTTATTTTGGAAATTTATTCCATCTTATTTTCCATAGTTTGAATACAACGTAGAAGGAGTGACCTCCAAGGAAATGGCTACCCAACTTGCCTTCATGCGCCTGCTGGCCAACCGTGCCTCTCAGAACATCACCTACCACTGCAAGAACAGCATTGCATACATGGATGAGGAGACGGGCAGCCTGAAGAAGGCTGTCATCCTGCAGGGCTCCAACGATGTTGAACTTGTTGCCGAGGGCAACAGCAGGTTCACTTACACTGTGCTTGTAGATGGCTGTTCTGTAAGTATTAAGGAAATATGGGAAGTGGGGGTGGGAGGAGTTCTAGCTTAGACCATTAAACGAACAAAAGAATAAGAGACCTAACTTAATTTGATCGTTTTTCATAAATGGCTTTATTCAAATTCCAATGGTAAATCCAAAGCATTCCTATCAGACAGGGCCCTCTGAAATACTGAAATGGATAGTGTCCATGTACAAGTTGTGTTCCTTTGATATGAGTTTCTTAAATAGTGATGTATGACCAGAACTTAGAATTTCTTCAGATTTAAACAGCATAAGCTATAATTCATGTGTATTTTATTTTGCTTGTTAATGTGGCCAATACTTGATTTTTATGTTTTATCTACAATATGCTATAACAGAAGAAAAATTAAGATTCACTAAAAGCAACACTGCATACCTATCCATCCAAGTCCCCTCCCTCAAACATACACATCAATCCTAAATATGATATTGTAGAAATAAAGTCAGTTGGAACATGTATTGAAAAAAACGTTAACTACACTGAGAGAGAATTCCTCCCCCTAAAAACACCTTTTCGCTGTTTCAAATATAAACTTGTTAATCTGGGACATACATCTTCAGAATGACACAGACAAGCCAAAAAGTGATTCTTATACAATCCATATTCAAGCGTTATCAGATTCAGAAATAGTGCTGCCTTATGGATCTTTTCTCTTCTCTCTTTTTTTAAACAGAAAAAGACAAATGAATGGGGAAAGACGATCATTGAATACAAAACAAATAAGCCATCTCGCCTGCCCTTCCTTGATATTGCACCTTTGGACATTGGTGGCGCAGACCAAGAAATCCGTGTGGACATTGGCCCAGTCTGTTTCAAATAAATGAACTCGACCTAAATTTTAAAAACAAACAAACCAAAATTGGACATTTTTCTCTCTTTGCCATTTCTTCTTCTTTTTAACTGAAAGCTGAATCCTTCCATTTCTTCTGCACATCTACTTGCTTAAATTGTGGGCAAAAGAGAAGGAGAAGGATTGATCAGAGCATTGTGCAATACAACTTAATTAACTTCCTCTCCCTCTCCCCTCCCCAAAAGATTTGGAATTTTTTTTTCAACACTCTTAATACCTGTTATGGAAAATGTCAACCCTTGTAAGAAAACCAAAATAAACATTGAAAAATAAAACCATGAACATTTGCACCACTTGTGGCTTTCGAGTATCTTCCACAGAGGGAAGTTTAAAACCCAAACTTCCAAAGGTTTAAACTACCTCAAAACACTTTCCTGTGAGTGTGATCCACATCGTTAGGTGCTGACCTAGACAGAGAGGAACTGAGGGACTTGTTTTGTTTTGTTCACAATACAAAGGTGCTAATTAATAGTGTTTCAGATACTTGAAGAATGTTGATGGTGCTAAATGAATTTGAGAAGAAATACTTCTCTGTGTTGAGTTGTATTGTGTGGGTTTTTTTTTTTTAATTTGATTTAGCATCAGTATTTTCCACCCTATCCCCAATTAAAAGTATGCAGATTATTTGCCCAAAGTCGTCCTCTTCTTTAAATTCAGCATTTGTTCTTTGCCAGTCTCATTTTCATCTTCTTCCATGGTTCCAAAGAAGCTTTGTTTCTTGGGCAAGCAAAAAAAAAAATTAAATTGTACCTATTTTGTATATGTGAGATGTTTAAATAAATTGTGAAAAAATGAAATAAAGCATGTTTGGTTTTCCAAAAGAAAAATACTGAGTAAAATTCCTTGCTTCAATGCTCTTTGCAATATAAACATGCATCTCTACCAACCATTAGACCAAGTGCCTCCATTAGATGGAAATTATGCAAAAAGGGCAGTTTGGTATGGTAGAAAGAGCAGAGAACGAGGACCCAGGAGATATGAACTCCAATTCTGGCTCTGCTTCTTGTGGGTGAGTGACCTGGAACCTCTGAGCCTCTGCATCTCAGTTTCCATATCTACAATACGGGAAAGATTCCTTCTCACTTCTACTAAGCATTGGCCATATTAAAAATATATAATACCCAAGCAACATGCATTGTTGACATAAGCTTAATATAAGCAAAAAGCCATAGAACCTTCTGGTTTATTATCCATTAAGCATTTGGCAATAGCAGCTGAAAGTTGGTCTATGCACAATTAACACTATTACCTAAAACAGTTTCAAATAGTCAGTAAAAATGCCATACACTTAAATCTGATGCAGCTGAGTACAATGCCTGTTAAGAGGTAATGTGTGTGCTGTCAATTAGCACAGACATTTGTGGATAATAGTACCATGAACACCTACCTGCCAAATCAAGTTCATTTTTTTCCCCTGCACCTTTTAATGACATCTTTAATACACTTAAACATAGTAATGTGTCAAGTAAAACGTTAAGATTCATTTAGAACTTATTTCCTGTTGCAGAACATAATTGTGATTGTAATATTTGCCTCCTGTTATAAAGTCATCTCGAGATTCAATTAAAGGCAGAAAACTGAACACGATGAAAATCTAACATTAACTCTAAAAAGTTACCAAGGTCTACTAACATATGGCAACCCCAAATTATGGTCCTTCCACTATCCAAATCAGAACACTGGGATCGTTGTTAAAAATGCAGATTTCCAGGCCTTGCCCACCACATTCAGTTTTAGTAAAGAATTAGTATTCTTACGTACCCTACGTATGTAATGTGCACCAATTCACAAACCACTGAATAAGGTTATTTCCACAGTCCTTGGCACCTCTAACATTCTATACTTGGCAGGAATGATTCAATGTACCTGACCAAATCATACAATGAAAATGTAGCTCCTGGCATCAGAATGTTAGCACACCACACAAATTAGCAATTGAAATGGTCACGGTAAACTTACATGATAAAACAGTTAGAAACGTCTGGATACCACAGTATAAGGAAAAAACCCACATTTAATGAAGCCCTATAAGATGGCAAATACTACGCTAGGAAATAATAATAGTGACCTTTGTCAACCTGAATTCAATTCCGCAGATTTCCTAAGCCAACAATCACTTAATAATCATTTAATCATTGGTTTGAAACATCAGAAAAACAGTTAAATAAACAATGATATATCTAATGGATAACAGTGAAAAAATAAATTATAATATATCTAGTCGATAATAAGGTAAGTAGTGAAATTTTGTTATCCCACCTACATTTATGAGGATGACTGAACAAAGAAAAAATACTTAGAATGGAATTTTCATTCTTTAAAATACAATATTCAAGTACACTGTTACTAGAAATATATTGAACAGGCACATTAAAAGATGCTAAGAGTAGGTACATTAGGATGGTGAGATTAGGGATGATTTTTAGGCCCCAATTTTTCATATTTACTATAATGTAGTTATAATGCAGTTTTATTTCTTTTACTATTTATCACATAATGTGCTATTAAAACATTATGAAAAGAAGTAAGCAGCCAACAAGTAAAAACTATCCTGGTTGAGGAGTGACCATCTCTAGGGAAAGGGCAGTCAACATCCCTCCCACCCCGCCCACCACATCCTGAAGAGAAGGAAAAGCCTGGCCTAAGAGTCACTATCCAGCAGGTAGACCCGGAGAGACACGGGAGAGTACGCAAGCTGTCCCAGGCAATAGCATCTCAGGGATCTTGCAGTTCTGTTGCAGAGACAGAAAAAAATAAGGTGTGAACAGAATTTTAAATGAAGTGGCCTTTGAGGAAAACAGAGGACACTAATAATTAATTAGAGGGAATCTCAGGAAATTAACCTTTGTCTCACGCAGTAACAGTGATATTTGGATTGAACTGGCCTCTCTTGATAGAGATTTCATTTCTCTTGTGAGCCCTCTGTCTGGCTAACTGCTTCTCTGGAAGTCACATCTTAGAACAGTCTGGTACTCACCAAGCCAAGAGGTCCACTGTGAGTATTTCTAGAGCCCCAGGCCTCAAGAAGAAAAAAAAAGGATGCAGAACAATGCCTGGAGAGGCCAATAAATAGGCCCAAAGGGAAACCCCTTAGAACAGTTCTTAACCCTTGGTCAAGTGAAGGTCAGCCCCTCTAACTTGTATGAGTGTGAGAGAGAAGAAAATTGCACACAAGAGAGAGAAGGAGCAGGTAGCCAAGATCTAGGGAGGGGATATTAATCAAGTCTGGTAAAAAGACTCATTTAAAATTCTAAAATCAATACAGCTAATGCACTGGCAAAGAGCAGAGACACCTGAGCAATGCTGAACGCATTTATTATCTTTAATGCCAAAAGACTTTTTTATGCTATTCCACTTAATATCACTGAAAAGGAAGTTCAGAAATTGGATTATATATAAGAAAAGTTGGAAATGTCATTCTGGGTCAGAACAACAATCCATCTGGATGAGTACTTTGCCTTTGACAGTGGCACCAAGGGAAATTTGGGAGAAAGAGTGGTTGGCACCTCTTGTGAAGCCAGCCTCCAAACTCCCATTTAATAACCCATTGTAAATCTTTTTTTGTACATAGATGTATCTAAACCCTTCCAGAGCCCTCTATCTGTTTTGAAATATGTTGGTATTACAGTACCAACAAGAGAGAGCTAATGCCGAATTATTATCTCAGCTTCCTGGCCATCTGATCAAGTAGCTAAATTATATTTTCTCTCCCTGTGCCTGGGTCAGCCCAGGATTCAGCAACCCCATGTCCTCATGGAGAACCAGTAACTGCACCAATGGGGCCATAGACAACCCATAATGATCAACTTATCCCTTCAGTTCAGTGAAAGGAGCACATAATTTGTGGTCAGCAGCCAAGGTTATGAGTACCGCTTCTACCATTGACTAGCCAAAGGCCCTTGGGAAAGTTTCTAAAGTTATCTGAGAATTTGGTTAAGACACCTGCCCTCAGAGATTTCCATTACGATATCCATCTCACAGAACTGCTGGGGGACCACACAGGGGATGTATGAAAGTGCCGAGAAAAGTGTAAACAAATATTAACTGGTCATCATGAGGTCCAAAACTTCCCAGCCACTGACAGTACCTCTTAATTTAATTTCTTATTACTAGCCCTCTAATACCAGGAGAGGAGAGTCTAGAATTTACATTTAATTAGCACCATCTTCTAAATTGATAGTCTATCAAGTTTTGAGTTGTGTCTTCTTAATAACAATTTGAGCCCTGATGACTAATTTTATTTATGTATAAATGTTGCATGGGTACACAGGTATGAATGTGTACAATATAAAACCTCTACAGAAAAGAAATTTTAAAGGCAAAAAATAAATACAAATAGAAGAGTCTATACTAGTGGACTTTCTGGGGTTCACACACTCTGCCCCCATATTAGAGACTACCTTCCAAACATGGATCTATGATGGGCTGCAGGAGAGGGAGCTTCAGGGAATTTCTGAAATAGCATGTCAAATTTTATATGTATGTGAATTTTTTTTTTTTTTTGGAAGAAAGTTCACAATTTTCTTCAGATAACTTTTGGGTCCACGAACCAGAAAGATGTTATAAACCACTGTACAAAACCAGTATTACTTACTTCATTAAACTCTGGGTTTTTCTGAACTATGACTTTCCTATCTCTTCTTGCATATCTTTCTTAGAACCTGCTGCTTCTCCTATATCCTAAGACTTAAGAGCACTGACTAGCACCAGCCCAAATCAAAATAGAGGTTTGTTTTCATTCATCCACCTTCCTGTCATGAGCTTTCTGTCCTGTGCTTTAACAAGGCTTGTCAGTTACTTTATGACCCAGTCTTATTCTTTATAATATCAAAACGCACCTGTCCTCAGAATCTTTTTAAAGAGAAAAAACAAACTCTGTAATGAAAGTTGACTAATTACTCATTTTAGGTGAAATACAATGTTTTTTACTTAATTTTAAAAAATGATAAGATTTAACCTAAAAGAGATTATAATTTGGGGCACCATAAAATGTTGTCAGGACAACACTTTCCAGGAACCCTCAAATCACCTCATACAACCCAGTCTTCTCATCTGGCTGCCCCAAAGAAAACCTATTATTCTAACTCTAAGATATAGGATAAATTTTGCCCAGAATTAAAAATCTTACTGGAATCTAGGAAAAGGTTCTTAAAAGTGCAATTCATCACATATTTAAAGAAATTAGCAACGTATTTTCCCACAAAAGTGAACGTATTTTTCTAGTGCAGTATTGATGTTGGTGACTGATGAATTAATTAACTATCGTCCAGAATGGGGAACAAATAGGAACAATCTTTTAAAAGACGGAATCTATTAATACCAGGCAGGGTAAGAATACTCGTAAACCATTGTGCTAAGCAGGCATTTCGCTCCCTGCAGGACGTCACTTCAAGTTCACTGCTCCCCCTGCTGGCTGGATAACAGAACACCCCCATCCTTTCACAGTGCCATCGGCACTACAGAAGAGAATGAAAATTCAAATATAGTTCAGCTTCATCCAGGTTAATACAAAAGATGCAAAGTCCTCATCTTTTTTATGGCTAAATAGTATTCCATGGTATACATATACCACAGTCTATTAATCCATTCATGGGTTGATGGGCACTTAGTTTGTTTCCACATCTTAGTAAAGAATCACAAGAAAGGAAAAGCAAGTATCCAGTACTCAATACTAATATGAAGCCAGTAGACAAACTAATACACACCCACACAAGAGAAAAAAATCAATTCAATGCAAGTTGAGGAAAGAGGAGAGTATGGAGGCAATGGGTGAGCTCCCATCCAATGGGCACAATGTAAAGATAGATGGCACACGTCCTGATTGTGGACACAATTACAAAAGGGACTTTACCTAACAAATGCAAGCATTGTAACTTAATTGTTTGTACCTTCATATTAATTTGAAATAAAAAAAGAAAATTCAAATGGAGGAGAGAATAGAACAGCTTCTTGCACTTATTTTCAAATGCCTCAGACTCACAACCTTCTCTCCAACTTTCATGGTGTTCTTCCTACAAGTACGCAGTGCTCCCTATTTTACTTACCTTCCCCAGTCTATCTTTAATATCTCTTCCCTAGAGCTAATACATAGAAGGCACAAAGAGGCAAATATGAGCTGAAACAGAGAAGGGACTTTTGAGTGAGTAGAGCTGTCTAAAGCTACATCATTGCCCCAAGATGTAGTGAACAATCCTTGAGGATTTACATAAAGGGTGGGTGGACACGTTTCAAAGATGATATGGAACAGAGACAAGAGGATGCTAGACAGAAATGAGGCTCAGAGCTATCTAAATTTGAATCCTGTCCACCATCTCCTCATCTGTAAACATGGGGATAATGATAAAAGTACCCATGAGACAGGTGGGATCTGAGATAGAAAGGCATAGCAGCTTGTGAGGTTGGCAGAAAGCAGGCACTCAGACTATTGGGACCATTCCTGTCAATATTCCCCACAAACCTGAATCTTCCCTGAAAGTCTTTAATTCTATCACCACAAAAAGTAATCATCACAAGTTCTGTCTTCTCTGACAAGCTGGTCTAAAATGACAGCATATCTACAATTCAATTAAACTTCAACTTTTCCTACCACACATGGATGCCAGCACACTTCCAAACCTACACAATTTGCGTGAGTCCTTCCCTATAACCCAATAAAAATGTACCCAGATTTTATTAGAAGTATGAATTGTTTTTCAATTTTTTACAAAAGTAAACCAACAATTCTGCCTTCACAGTTGGAAATAAAAGCAAAATTTCTGACAAAAGAACAAATTTGCATTTAATTGGTCCCTACCCCATGCCATTAGGTGCATTACATTTTGGAGAGAAAGGTTCCTGAGCTTAAAAATGTCCTATTTTTGCTTACTTGGAAGCCAATTCTTCTACACAATGGACTATAACTCACACATGTTAAATTTGCCAAACTTCTGACACTTCATTTTTACAATTTGATTTTTTAAAACTTTGTCTCTGGCAGTAGAAATTCTAACTCAAGTGTTATCATCACAAGAAATGATCATAATTATCATATTCATCTTCTCAGCGAAATTTCTTGGTCTATATGAATTTACTCAAGGGCTTTAAACATATTAAATCACCTATTATTTCCAGTGATTTGAATGTCTATATGAGTAATATTATAAGTGGATCCACTTCAAAGAAACAGAAGAAGCTTTGATTATAGATATTTCCAACATGATTTTTCTATCGCTGATTATAGATCTACTTCCCCTTATAATACTGAAGTCTGCAATAATTTCTAAAACTTCGTCAATATAACTAATTAAAGTTTCCACCTACTACTTTGCTCATCATGATAAGATTTGTTCCTAATCACAAGAATTTTGAAAAAACCTTCCCCAGACAATATCTAGAAAATTGCCTGTTTTACCATTTCTCTGGGTTGTTCATAATGACTATGTACTTTTAGTTACAGCTGGGCACACGTTATACCAAAACATAGTGGATTTATGGTGAATTGTAGGTTCGACATGTTTTCTTAGACTTCCTTCAACTAAAATACCACAATAAACAGTCACCTTGCGGACCATAAATTAGAAAAGGAGCTTTGCTTTCCTTTTCTCGGACTTGGAGGGCTATTTATCCAACACAGCACAAAATCCCCTAAATCCTTTGAACCTTTGAAAAGAGAAAGACAAGTCAAGGCCATGAGCCTTCTCGCCAATCCACAAATTAAACTCTGGGATCTGTAAAATTTATAGAATCGCCAGACTGCCAAATAAGTCTGATTCCCTAAAATAGATTGATATATTGGGGGGGGGGGGAATCTCTAGTCCCCACTTCAGGTTTGGAAAAAGAACAATGAAGATAGTTTAGTTGCCCTGTACTACTCATGTTATGATTTAATTGGCTGGAAGTATCATTTAAAACTTCCTTAGTGATTGTGATTTTCAGTAGGTCTTGAGAAAATTGTACTAGAATAAAGCAGGGTTCTGAAACCCTCCCTGAAAGGCATTGGCCAAGTCAGAAGTATGTACATCTGTGCTTTGCCTAGGGAGATAGAGAAATGCTCAAAGATTTTCCAGACCCCAGACAATATCTGCCAGAATTTCTGGAGGTGGAGCCAAGATAGCTCCATTTTTAATTAGTACACCAAAGTGATTCTCATGTATTCTCAAAGTTTGGGAACCACTGGCTTATTGTTATTATCCTATTTTTGGATGAGTCTATGTCTCCCACCCCCAAATATTTAGGACCATAGCTCTCAAATTGTGGGCTAAGCTGCTTTTAAAAAGAACACGTAATGGCTCATTGAACACGTGAGCAATTAATTTGGAAACAGTTGCAGTACTACAAATGTGATTACTTATTGCAAACCCAATTAATCCAGTCAGGAGGAATGTTAATTACAAAGGAGTATGGAAATTAGTGTGAGTGCATGACTAAATGCCTAGATTCTGACCTATTATATTGTCTGTCTGGTAATTTACTTTAAAAATAGTTCCACAGGAGGTTTCATGCATATGTGTGCATGGGGGCAATGAGGTAACATTAGTCTACGTTCAAGGGCTGATGGAGTAACCTTAGAAATACTCTAATTAAGAAAATCCACAGTTTTAGAGATGGCTGCTCTGCTATTTCAAACAGCATTAAAATCTACACCAGAGGGTGTTAATTAGCATAAAAGATGTTAAAAATAGTTTTTCCTTGTTGAAATAATAGTCTTAAAGACATATGGCTAGCTAATAAATATTTCACATTACTCTCCTTATAGCATACAACTTGGTAGCAAGATTAACAAGAAAGACTAAAGTCGTATCTTCAATCATCAGACACTACTAACATTTACCCAAAACTCTTAAATCACCAAATTGGCTAAGCTCAATTCACAGAATGATCCCCTCCCCCCCCCAGAAAAACCTGAGAAATGGAAGAAGATGGGCAAGAAAACAAAAGTACAAAACTGTACCTAATTGATTTAAAAGAAATGAAATTGTACTCAATTTAATAGTACTGCATTTCTCTTATGAGCAATGAAATCTCTAGCAAAACAAATGCTTGATATAATAGGAGTTATAATAGAAAGCAATTGGCATAGACTCCAGAGCTCTCAAGAAACTATCCCTCCTTCTATGGGAACAGCCAAGATTTATGAGGTCTGTGTTTTTTCATGGCCCTTTCTCCTGGGACATAACTGAAAAGCTAGAGAAAGAACCTTAGCCAAGCTGGGCCACTCAATTCCTCTCTTCTGAGAATTTAAAACTTGGAGTGGAGAATGACCCAGGAGGCTGGAGCCATGCTAAGATAGCCCTCTGGAGACAATGGTTAACTTTTGCAGATGAGATGCCAGAACTGGACTGGGATGTGGGTGGTGGTTCTTTGAATTATAAAATAATCCAGTATCTATCCACTAACTTTCATTTTTAAGATGGAGAAAATTAATTTTGGTTAAACAAAACAAAAACAGTTTTAACTAATATACCTAGTAAACGGGACAGGACACAAATGAAGGCATACAGGCTATCTTAAAGTCAGCAGATATTTAGCACGAGGAGAAATAAGAGCTAAAATGCTGAATGGTTTAAAAAAAAAAAAAAAAAACACCCAGAGAAAGAACATCGTTGGAGGACATTCTCAATGGATGTTTGGCATTTCTGCGAGTCTTGCAAGCAGAGACACTGATAACCTCTGTTCTGGAACATCTGTTCAAGGATGTTTGTATAATGATAGTGAACAACCTTGGAAGAAAGTGCGTCTCTCTCCAGAGCAGAGGGCAGTCACTGTCCAGTATAATAAAGATAATGTCTCCCCGCAGGGCAAATGTCAAACAGGTTTGCCTGCAGCCCATTGTGAAAGATGTGGGTTTCCTATGCTGGCATTTCTCAGTTGTGACATGTCCACCTGCATTGCCCCCATGGGACTGGGGGAAGAGGGGAGCCTGGAGCAAACATAAAACTGATGTTTCTTGCTTTGCTGTAATAAAGTCCTTTGTCTCCGTGACCCAGAAGTCGCATTCTTGTGTCAGTATCTATTAAACTGTGGCAAACTAACATCTTAGCTTTAAAGTAGAGAAAATCCCAGACCCATCACAGTTCTTGACAAATATTTCAAAGAAGAATTCATATCAGAAGGAAGCTGCATCGGTTCTGTATTCCTGTCTTCTGAGTTGCTTAGCAACTAATTGGTCACCATTGATCTGACAGTCTGCAATAATGAACAACCACACTATGTAGAAAAGTGGGCTTGAACTACACGATCCTAGGTGACAGAGAGTGTCTGATTCATCTCTGTATCTCTACCCCCTAAGCCAATAATAGAGACTGTCTACTCAATGATTTTATGTTGAACGATTGTTAAGTGAAAGAGCTAACAATAAAAATGACTGCTGGGACATATTATAGAGTTGTAGTGACTAAGATAGTTTTAAATCTGTATCATAGGTCCTTTACCTGAGAATCTCCTTCTTTCTTTAGGTTGATTTAACCATGACTAACAGAGATCCACTGAAGGAAGCTCCAGGAACAGGGACATACATATAGAAATAAGAGCAGTAAAGGGAACAGCTTACTGAAGCTGGAGCTGCGCCCTGGCTTGCTATTTATTTATTTGTTAGAGACGGGGGTCTTACTACGTCGCCCAGGCTGGAAGGCAGTGGCTATTCGCAGGCACCATCATAGCTCCCTGCAGTCTCGAACTCCCAGCCTTCTGTGATCCTCCTGCCTGAGCCTCCTGAGCAGCTGGGAGGACAGATGTGTGCCACTACCTGGGGTCCCTGCCTGGCTCGTGGCTTCAGAGATCTCAGGAGCAGGAATCTGCAACTCTTTGGACTCTTTCCTGTACAGCTCCGCCACCAATATGGTTCATTCATATCCTACATGTTTGTTTTTTCACAACTGCTATTAACTGACAATTTGTTGGTTTTTTTTTTTTTTAATTGTTGTTCTGATTCCTACAGGAGAGATTCTGATATAGTTCATAAACCCCAAGGCAGCCTATGAACTGGTGACCTTTGAGTAGACATCACATCATGGGAGTCATGGAGTAGAAAACACAGCCCCTAGATATCTGAAGCCGGGGTGGGGGGGCAATTTTTAAAGGGGGCAAGAATACAAAAGGCCATAAGTAACATCTGTATTACAAGCTACATCACAAAACCCATAATGTTCTGATTAAAGTACGAACTTTATGTGAATGTCTATTACCTATCTGTTCATCTCACACTCTTCTTATTATTTCTTTCTCCTGAAAAAAATACATATCTTATTTCATGATGTTTGAGCATTTTGTCTTTAGATAAGGACTTAAAATACAAAAAGTTCTTAAGACACTTTTTTCCCAAACGCTTGCACTAAAAAAATGAGGAGGAGAGACATAGAACATCAATAATAAAAGACAAAAGATCACTACAATGCAAAAAAAAATAAGGGTTGTCTCCTTTAGAAATTAAGGAGACATGAAGACAAACCTCACTTTATAGTATTGATAAGTGTTTAGCCAAAAAATAACAATAAAATGAGTATAAATTGGTTACAAAATTTCTAGAAAAGAATTTATTAGTATATGTTACCAAAGCCTTAATTATGTTTATGCTTTGGACTAGGAATATATTCTAGGAAATGAATTTCTGAATTTTCTGAAGACTTTTGGACAAGGAGAGTCCATAAGAAGCACGTCTCACAAAGCTAACACTCAAGTTGTCCCTCCACTATCCAAGTCAGGACAGCACAGCGCTGTCCCCCAGTGCAGCTGTCCAGGACAACTTAAACTTGGAGGGAGAGCTATGCAGCTTTGAAGAACAAGCACGTGAATCACAGACGTCTTCTAACTTTGGGAAATGCCACGGCTATTTGCAGCACAAAGCTGACAGAAGAACTAGAACACTGCAGCTCTCAAAAAACCGCAGCAAGCACCCTCTGTGAACTGTCTCACATGACTGTGTGCCAGTCGAGCCCTCTGAACAGGTGCCATGGCAAGGAGTCTACAAAAAACACCAAAAGGTTATATTAAAAAATTCATGGTTTATTGCCTTCCATTGAAGACAAGCCTCAATTACTTATAGCAAGGTCATGCACTCCTTCTTTCTACATCTTATCGGCTGCGTGTAAGAGCATAAAAATGCCTGAAAGAGATACAACAACATTAAGTATATTTGCAAAAATAACGACTGACCCTCATATCATATCTCAGACACAACAGTTGCCATGGCTTTATTTATAATGAAACATTGGAAATTAACCAAATGTCTAATAATAGTCAATTGGTTAAAGTAGCTATATCACATCCATATGATGGATTTCAATACAGTTGTTTAGAAATGTTCTCAAAGTCCACTTAATAATATAGAGAAAAATAGTAACTATACTAAAAAAAAAAAAAAAGTGGATTACAGTGGGCTTTACACCTCATGTAGAAGTTAGGTTATAAAACCAGCACCTAATGAAAAAAAAAATTTTGTTTGTAGTCAACATTACCTTGAAAATCTCCAGGTTAGAGACCAAACATCATAGCTTCGGCCGTTTTTCTTTTAGTGTTAGAATAAATAGCCGTTTCTGTGATTGAGCATCAAAGCTGTTAGCTTGAGATTTCACATTGTAAGAAAAATATGTATTTTTACTGTCAAAATCATAGTCACTGTAGCGAGATGCACATTCTATAATAAACACGCAGAAACTGGAACTAATTGAGGAAACGGCAAATTACTGTTCTCCCATCTCTTGTTTATTCCAAAGGAGACACTCCTGAGATAAATGAAGGGGAATTTTGAAAATCTATTTAAATATGTTATCTCTCACATACACCCAGAGTAACATTCCCCTAAGTTAAATGTGCGCAGTGATCGTCTATGTAAATCATTATATACAAGTCCGAGTTTGTTTACAAATGTTTATTTTATATGGATGGGCATAAGAATCCAGAAGGGACATGCAAAATATTAATAGCCATTAATAGTGAGATGCTGGGTATTGTTGAGGGCTCTTTTTCTTTTACATTTCTGTATTTTTCAAAAAAAATTAAATAAACATATATTGCTTTTACTACCAGAAAAAGAAACTGTGATTAATTTTAAATAACACTCACAAAACACAGATGATATCTTTAAAACGGAGCTTTAATTATTTACAAATGCAATCAATACAGAGAAAGAACAATATGTAATTTTTGATGTGCAATTTCTGCTTCAGAAGAGGAAACACTTAGTTAAACAAATTACTGCTAAACACGACAGAAATATGAAAACACATCTATGATGCAGGATGTTTCAATCAACAGAATTCTATTAGTTAGGAAAGCGATGTCATTAGGGACTATGGGGAAAGACATGGGAATAGCATCCCTAGATTGAATTGGACATTAAAAGGTACTTGTCAAGGAAAAAAGAAGGTTTTATCTAGATATGAATTATATAAATATACATATCAAATCTATGGAAAACTGCCATAGGAGGTGCTTTCTGAGCTTCCATAAATTCCTTGTGCTTCCTTGGAATATTATTAAAAATACCCATTACGGCAATACTTTCTCTGCTTCATTCATAAAAGATGCATAGGTGCATTCATGTAATGAAGGAAATCTCTTACTGACACACATATCTCACTCTGGTAAGTCTGTTTTAATGATTGAAAAACATAAATGTCTCACAGGGAAGGATTTAAAAGACAGGTCAGTTAAAATAGTTCTTCGATTATGTAAAATCACTGGTAGTTGATCTATGGTGTCAGATGTGAAATGAGATTAAATTGTAAGAGTTAAGTTTTAAATTCTCAGCATTAAACTGGAATTAATAAATCAAGCAAAGACACGGTTCAAGTAGGATTGAAAGGTTCTGCTAAAACCAGACCGTTTAGATCCATTAGCAGCGTGGCTACAAAGAACGAATATCTTATCAGAAAGCAGTGTAGTCTGTAGAAAATTAATAGAGAGTGCGAGACCCAATCTCGGTGTAGAATTACATGGAAGGGATTAAGAAGTGAGGGGAAGGTAATTAAGTAGAAAGAACAGCCGGAAAGAACTGAAAAGCAAAAGATCAGATGGTCCTGAAGTTGAGCCCCTCGCCATCTGTTGGCAATCATCAAAATTTATTTGATCTTATTGTATATTTCCTTTGTAAAAGGAAAAAAATAAAACCCCATTCTAGTGAATTAATAGGTGAGATGTAAGGAGAATGCCCGTCATAACAGAGCTCATTATCACAGCTAGTAAAACCATTCCCATTGCAACGTAACAAATACAATTAATACAATCTAATTGTTTTCTCTTTGCCCATGTGCCTGAGATCAGCTTCATAAAAAGGTTCTTATGTTTTCCTGGCCTTTTGTGATTTATTTGGAGGACTTTGCCTATAATTTTACTGTCATTGTATATTGTATGTTTGTCCATACAATTGGCTCTTGTAAAATTTCTGAGTATCTGAAAGTATCCATTAGGAAAAGTAGGTCAATCAGCCGATTATGTTTCCCCTTCTCCTGGGCCTGAGCACCTGTGATTTCAGGATCGGTTAAGGGTGTTAATATGCCCAATTATACCAAGCTGGGAACTCCGTTCCTTCCTCTCCTTTATCTCTGGCTCTCATATCCAGTCAATTATCAAACCCCCAACCCTTTTTCCTACATGCTTTACCTTCTTTAGCCCTTGTTCCAGGACTGCTTCCCTTCTTTTGCAGCTATACTGCAACTTTTTTTTTTTTTAAGAGACAGAGTCTCACTTTGTCGCCCTCCGTAGAGTGCTATGGCATCACAGCTTACAGCAACCTCCAGCTTTGGGCTTAGGTGATTCTCTTGCTTCAGCCTCCCAAGCAGCTGGGACCACAGGCGCACACCACAACACCCAGCTATTTTTTGTTGCAGTTTGGCCAGGGCCAGGTTCGACTCCACCATCCTCGGTATATGGGGCCGGTGCCCTGCCCAGTGAGCCACAGGCGCCGCTCTGTACTGCAACTTTTTTACTCTAGGCTTTCACGCTCTTTTATCTTAACTACTACCTGCCTCTTTTCTCATCCCCCTCAAATCCATCTTCCATTACACAGAGAAAACACAGATCTGACCTTTCAATCCCCTGTTAAAAGATTTCTGTTTCCACAGCACTTAACAGGATAAAGTCAAAAGGCATCTGTGTAGTAAGAGAAACCCTTACTACAAGGCGTCCCCTGACTATTTCAGCTCTTAGCTCTCTTCTCCCATCTCACAGTTTATGCCCTCCAGCAAGACCACAGTGAGTAATTTATAAAGCAACTACTAATAAATAATTAAGCAATTGTTATTATAATCAACACATGGCATGCCTCTGAGAGATGAGTATTTCTATCATTCTTTAGGAAGGTGCTATGCATTAGTATTTTAAAATTAACTGCTTGGGTTTTAGAGTGTGAGCTTTGCAAGTAAGACAGAACAAACTATACAACCAGCTGTCATAGGAGAGCATCTGTGCCAGAGGTCTCCACAGCTCAGTGAAACAAACAGATACATCATTGTATCTCTGAACACATATTAGTATCGCCCACCAGTCAAGCGGTGTGCAGCTGCACAGGAGAGCTGTAGATTTTCCTTTATTAAAAAATGATTGAGACTGTCATTCTTTGTTGAGTATTATCTTTCATGATCCTAGCGGCACACTTTTAAACATGCTGGATATTTGAAAGCTTTATCAGGAAAGGCTGGCTGTCTCAAATCAAAGTGATTTGTTTAATTTGGTTCTGAAGTTGCTTGAGGGAAATAAATTGATGTCAGTTTTTAATTTTAAAGTTACGTTTGCTTTGCAGATGAACTATTTAACAGTTCACATAATCAATAAAATTACTGCTGAAGCGCAGAATGTGTTAATGGGAAACTAATATCTGAACAAATATCGGAATCTTCACATCATGTTTGATTGCTTGCTTAAGTTTTTTAATCATAAGAAATCACCATCTTGTAATAAAAAAAAAAAAAAAAGAATAGTTGAATGTTTCCACAAAGAATTTAGTTCCTTGGATGATATTCACTTCTTTTTAGGGACTAACATATCTTGGTAAGTAAAGTATTCTACTCCTCTCTCTTCACCCTCCCACTCTTGTTAAGAATGTGCAGATCCAGATTTAAAATGCTGATTCATTACTGTGCCAAATGCCAGCAAAGAAATATTTTTCAATGTTTTGGGTATCCTACAAATGGGATAAAATGAATACTGAACAGTAAAAAGGTGAACACTCTGCATTTTTTTAACTCTTCGTTTTCTTTTCAGAAAGAATTGATGAAAGCTTTTTGATTGGATGGCACTATGTAACAGCTTTAGTGAGGTATTATGGACACAATAAATTGCATACATATTTAATGTATATAATTTGATGTATATATTTGATATATATATGTAGATTTCATTGTTTCTGATGAAAAAGGTAGAAAAGGATAAAGGGAAATCCCATCTGCTATATTTATAGTACTATAGAAAAATCACAACTAAAATTTTAGAACATACCCTTACATATTTTAAAGATCTATTCATATACATGTACGAATAAAATATATATGTGCTTCTGTTTCTACCAAATTGTGAATAAAGTGCATGCATGTATTAGTTTTTCACTGAAGTTTCCATGAATTTTTGTAACATTAAATATCTTTCTGAAGAGAATTTTTGATATATACATATATTGAACACATTTTTATCAATAGTCAAATTATAAACATGAATGAAGAAGAAAATAATCACCTATAGACACTTATAGCTTATAATCACCACCCATAACAGTGAATGTATAACCATGGAAGTAACCATACAAATAATTACCATCCATCCTTCTGTAGTTCATAAGCATGATGACCAGGAGTTCACATACAAGTGTGACAGGTGCCTTCCTCCATCCTTGTGGCCATGTGGGCACCTTGCCTATCTGACACTAAAAAAAAAAAATGACTACAATTACAGCTCTAAAATATATATTTATCTACCTACATGATTTAAAAATATAAGCAAGGGCATATACATATATAGCTTTTATTTTTATTAAAGTATTAATCAAACAACATTCATCATTCTTTGGTAGTCTAATTTTTTTTAAATGTTAAAAAGCAGTTTATGTATTTGTAATTTTTATTAACAAAAAGTTAAAAAAATACAGACATGAATGAAGAAGCAAATTGTTATCAATAACTCTAGTAATATAGATAAACACTATTTAAACTTTGGAAGAATATCCTTCTGGACAAATACAAACAAAACTCATTATTATTTTAATACTATTTTTAATATAAATTTGAAATAAGCATTTTTCCATGTTATGTTATATATCTTCTAAGAAATAATTTTAAACAGCAGAGTAGTTCAGTAACACAGAATACTTTTGACACATTGACATGATAAAATATTTGAAGTCTTGGTAAATTTATAGCTAAATTTTTCATTTTTAAAAAATGTGCAATCCATTAATTAGTCATGAGATCTAAGTATGTATTCAGAAGCTCACAGGCCTTTTTAAAAAATGTCTTATTTATTTTGCTGTTTCTGTATGCTATAAATATTTTTTCCACTTTACTATTTGCTTTTGTGGTAATTTTCAAATGCAGAAGTTTTCCTTTACATTTTTCTTCATATTTTTCTGCATAATTTTTTCTTTGTTTTTTTGCTTAACCTAAATATTTGCCAGTATATTTTTGAATTTATTTGATTTTTTATTTTTAACATCTGGAATTTATTTGTTAGAGAAGTGAAGCAACCAAGCATCCTTGCACATGGGTCTGAAATGGTATCTTTATCACATAATAAATTCTTCCGCATGCATTTGAATTTAAAATTTGTGCTAGTGGAGTGATGAAAGCTGCAGTTCAGGCTCCAGGCTTTTTTTTCTTTTGTATCTGTTGGGTTAAATGTGGCACTGATTTAGGGTGCTGCTTTTTTTGTTTTTAGCACTCCATAAAGCACCATTATTGAATACTTATATTTCAATTTATATACGCACATGCAGCTATTTTTTTCCTCTTCAGATTTATATTTTTTAAAGCAATACAAGCTTTCTGTAGCAAAAAAAGAAAGAGAATTAAGTAAATGAAAGTGTAAAGCAGCACTAAAAAAATATTTTAATCTCTTTTAATCTTAGTACTTAACAGCAACCACTAATAACACCTTGGCATACTTAAGTTCGTGATTTTTTTGTTTCGCTTTTCCCCCTTTGTAGAGTCTGCTCTTGATGGAAATAAAGGTCTTTAAATGCTTTCATAATGATGATTGTTTTATTCTTCCAGTAGAGTTTTAAATTGGTTCATAATGATGAAATTCTTTATCCCTCTAATGGGATTTGAAGCATACTTTTTAAGGAACCTAAATGAACAAATTTGTACTCTGAAAACCAAAAACAATCTTTTTTAATTACTCATTAAAATGGAAATTCTCTGTTTTCGCCAGCGGGTGGCAATCTCAACATGTACACAGCTTGGTGTTTTTCACAGGCTTGTTTCCTGGGAAGGGGAAAACTACCTAAAATGTCTGACAACTGTGACTCCAGCAGCTGTCGTTGCCCTTCAGTTGTTGTGATTTAAAAAAAAAAAAAAAGAAAGAAAAAGAGAAACCTGCAGGAATAATCACAAGTGAGAACATTACACAACATGGAACAAAATTACGTTGGTTTTCATGTAGGCTTGGTGAAAATGACAGCCATGTGCTGCTAAAAAACACCCCAGTGTTTTACATATTTCTAGATAAGACTGAAATTCACATCAGATTTCCTACTATTTTAAGTATTTTAACTACTGCAAGGAAAACAAAACAAAAGCTTATGGAGAATGTAGCTGTGATAAGGAAACAGTGAATTTCGTGAGCCATACACACCAAACATGGCTAAGCTGCTGGAGCTAAAGGTAGCCCAAGCAGTAGGAGGTTCACAAAGGCAGAAGCACCTACTCAAGGGAGATCTGCAAATACCAACCTGAGATTGTACTTAAGCTCCAATTTTAGAAAAAAAAAACAAACATAAAACTAAAGTAATTAACTTTTTAAGTGAAAAATCCAATCATTCCAAACGTGAAATCATGAAAGAAAGCAGTGTAGGGCACTTTCAGTATAGTTTTGATCTATAAATTTACATACCCTGTCCTCAACCCAACCCCAATATATAATATATATATAGTTTTGATCTATAAATTTACATACCCTGTCCCCAACCCAAATATAACATCAATATGGCAATTTTTTTTTCAACATTTTGTAGATTAACCACACTCTTACTTGCACTGGGAGCTGAAACTAAATGAAGAGGCAAAAAAAATCATTTGAGAGAGAGAATCCCCAAAGTGCAGGGTGGTCTAATCTAATGGAGGTTAGGGTTGGCAGCAGGGGGTCTTCAAACCCAGAGCACACTCCTCGAGAGCTTAGAGCTTTGGAACCAGTCGGTCCCACCCAGTTCCCTCTTGCTAACCAAGAATCCTTGCCCTTGGCTACCTGCAGTTCGTTAGTTTCAACTTTCTATTCCATTGCTGCGGAGCCTGCCTAGTCTCGGGGAGCAGAGTATGAAATGAGTTTGATTCAGGATTCAGCAATGCCGATGCCTTCTGGAAAATTAATAGGCACTCCCTCAAGAAATTCAGTTGAGCAAAGACTAAGGAGCCTCTAGGAAAAACTATTTAAGCAAAGAAAATGAGAAGGATGATAAAGCTAACCTAGAAAAAAGCTGTAGTCGCTTCAAGGGTAAGGGCTATTAAAGTGTGGTGACTCTTATTAGTAACTACCCCAATTCAGGCTCGGGGATTCACATTAAAGCTTCTGAAAGCGGCAAACCTCTCTAACAGCACCTAACATCAAAGACAGAGAGAAATTCATATCCATGGCACCGTCAGTTCTTTCAACCATTTCTCATATAATGCAAGGTTTCTAGACACCATCCCCACCCCCACCCCCACACACCCCACCATCATATCTACCCTCCTCTGCCTGCCTCTTGTTATCAGGGCAATTCTGAACATGCAGATTCCCATCATTAAACCCCATACGCTAGCAATGAGGGATAAAACAGACCTTCTATAAGCTGTACATGTTTTCTCACTGATAGAACACAATATTCCTTTAGCTTTCTTAGTATTGACTTAGAGCTTTGATTTAAGGATTTATCGGAGGTCAGTTTAACTGTAAACAGCACTGAAACAGACAGTCTGCTCTCTTAAACACGATTTAAGCCACATTCAGCAATCAAAGGGGGATTAAAATTGCCCCGATAGATAGTGATGAAGAAATTCATGCATGATCAAATGCCAAAGAGAACATTTCAAATTCCAAGAGCTTTAGGAGTTCGGAGTCAAGGAATAGTTAGAAGGCAGACAGGACTTAACAAATGATGTTCATTGAGTGTTTGTTTGATGCCCAGACCTTGTCCCATGTACTTTCATAGAATGAGCTCATTTAATCCTCACATCAACCCTGTGAGTTAGATACTATTATCATCTCTATTTCACAAGCAAGGAAACCGAGGCTTAGAGATGTTAAATAACTTGCCCAAGAGTACACAGCAATATCTGGGAACCGGGACTATCTGGGTCCTGCACCTAAACAGCCTGACTCCAGATACTGATACAGCCACTCTGCTGTGCCTTCCCACAGCACAGCTGGGGCCTCATCAGTCTCAGTCGTGCCAAAAAAAATTAGAGGTGTCTCATTTAGCTTAGTTGGTGGTAGCTGCTTTCCAATCTGCAGGGATTGGCACTTTCCAGCTCCCTTTTTATGTGAAACCCAGGCAAGCTGGCCATAATGAAATGGTCTGAAGCTTTGTCACATCTGAGTCCACTGCACTGATGAGGATCCAGCCTACAGTGGAGGGTTAGGGCTCAGTGAAAATGAGCAGCATAGACAATACAATAATCCATAATAGGAGGTTGATGAGAAAAGTCGGTGTTACAATCCATCTTTGATTTGGGGATGTTAACACGGATAATTCAAAACTATTTACATCTTTTTTGTTCAACTAACAAGCAAGACAGAATGCAGACTGGGTGCGACGCACTGCAGTGGACAGTATGAGCATCCACTGCAGGGCTTGGGGAGATGTTTACAGCGCTTTAAGCAGATATATTTAAGATTTTTCATTGCAACTTAAACTTTGAATTCTAAGCACACAAGGCTAGAGTGAGAGAAGGGAGTATGGAAAGTACTCCGTAGCAGCAAAAGGAAACACACCAGAAGGAAACAGAGCTCTCTCCAAATTAGTTGAGAATATTTGAGAATATTTACGTTAAATGAAAGCCAATGGCGCCAGACCTATTATGATAAGAGTCCCAACCTCAGGAAGAGAGAGCTCTGAGTAACGATAAAGGAGAAGGAATTCCTTTTGCAGAAATCAAATCCTCTTTTAATATTGTTCTGGGGGGTGGAAACAAAACAAAAAAATTGCCAACAAACATATAAACAATCCCTATTTGACTAATGAAAAGCGAAAAAAAGTACCAAGAAAAAGTGATCTTATATCTTTTGTTAAACAACTTAAACATTTATCTAGACAAATACTATATTTAAGGAGCCAAATTCTGCCTCAAAGGGAAGCAGCTGGCCATGAAATATAATCTCTTTAGCTGGACGGAGGATAAACAAAGTTGAGTCCTTCGTGCAGAACATGCAATGAAGATGGAAAGCACATTGCCCTGGGATTTGCCCTGAGCAGGTGTCAGCAGCCTCTGTGAGGTGGCTGCCAAGTCTGTATTTATTCCCTCTCTCACGGCCTGGAAGAGGCGAGGACTCTCGTATCGTAGGTCACTCACACACGCATACCCCGAAGTGGACACATCCTGTCCTGTAAGGCAGCTAGGTTATATCTATAAGCAGAAACATCGTGAAGAATATTTGAGTCACATTTGCTGCTCCGCACAAAATGTGGGACTGAGGCATTTCCTCTCTCCTTCAAAGAACTGCTTTTTCCACAATTGGTTTACTGCTCCCAGGGCTTATTTAGAGTCCCAAGAATTTACTTTTATCATGTAAATACCCTTAAGATGGACCAAATCTCATGTTTATTTTTGCAAAAGACTTAGAAAAACTTAGAGCCGGATAATACTCGAGCCTCATTCTGATCTTATGCTCTGAGGGGAGAACAACTCAGGTCTGCATATTTACCCAGTCCTGGGAGTGTGGATACGGGAGCCAGAGTGACAGAGAACGTGGAGAGTATCATTGGTTAAGCAAGCCAGTGGCTGCTTATATTCTTGTTGTTTTATTTTTATCTGCGTTAAGACTTCAGAGGAAAGGTGTTAAAGATAAGTTTTAAGGTTAGAATACTATTCTGCAATCATATTTTACATATATTTCTGTTTCATGAGTGGGTCAGTAAACAGGAATCATTGAGATCTCACCGGAAGCCGCATCCTGTATCGGAGATGTATGGGAACAATAAACAACACAGTTTGATCTACACCTAGTTTGCTAGCAAACATATTTTTTGACTATTATTTATGTATTCACCAGAGCCAAGGGAAGCAATGTAATAAAGGTTTTCACATCATCATAGTAAATAAGCCAAAGTCTTGAGGGGGCTTGGATTAATTAAGGAAATATTTAGTTTTTCTATTTTACTCTGTGTATTTGTTTTATTTCTACTTTGGTCCTAAATAAATGCCCTTTAGTCTATATGTAAGTGAATAGAAATATTATGTAAGATCGAGACCAGAAACTTATTAGAGACTTTTAGAAACCTTCATAATTTGATTACTTCTATAATAAAACAGAACTCATAGCCACCTTCATACTCTACAATTGGGTGTTAGAAATCTAAAGGCCTGCTTTACCTAACACATGCAATCAGTGTAACCCGGTTTCTTGTACCCTCAATGAATCCCCAACAATTAAAAAAAAAAAAAAAGAAAGAAAGAACTCTAAAGGCCTATTCTCTCTGTCTGTGTCTTCCATGTCCAACCATCTCTGTAAAACATATTGTCCCTTTTCAATATCCATAGCCTTCTTTTCTAATTAAATTGCATAAATTTTCTCAAAGAACTATTTCTCTACTGCTAACTTATGACTTTTGGGTGGCACACCATCCTGGTCCCTGACCAGCCAGAGCAACAAATAACCCAGGAGATTGGACCAGTAACCATATGATCCAGTTGGGTCCCAGGATTTGTGTGGAAACTGCTGGAAAAGATACTTTCTCCCTCCTCCTCTGGATTTGAATCTTGAAAAAGTTAGGCCTAGAGCTAGCGCAAGAAGCCAACATAGAGACCAAGAAAGAATGGAAAGATGCGGCAAGACTAGGATTTGATGATATTATTTGAATCTAGTGTCAAAGTCTAAAATGTTCTGTTCTGTGGGCCAATATATTCTTCTTCTTAAGATATTTGGAATTGGGTTGCCTTCCCTCGTGAACCCAGAGGAGACTTATCAGATATAAAAACAGATGTGATTGCTTCTTCTTACTCTATCACCATATACATGTCATTAAATCCTTATTTCTAGTCCCTCATTCCATATATTAGATATGTAACAAAAACACCGCATTGCTTGACTCTAAAGTATACCTTTTCATATTTTATGTCCAAAAAATCTTTGAGACATTTCCTGAATGTAAATAAACTTATCTAATTGAAGAAGCAATCTTGGCATTGTTTGTGATTCTGTTATTTGCAGGGGTTTCACACACTGGACAGCTGCACATTGACTTAAATTCAGATTCCAGATTTTCACTTAAAATGCTTTCAAAGAGATTACATTATGAAGCAGCGCTGGAATTAAATGTCATTGTGATAGCAGAAACTAAAGATTACCTGACAGTAGCCAGGCAATGCAATTAAAGGCAATAGAAATTGCCAAATCTTTTTCATAGATCATCACATTTGCAAAGATAGGAAAGATTGGTGCAAATGATACATGCTTATAAAGAACCATAGTCAGGCCCCCAAATAGCTTTCTGTCAAAAATCTTTGGCTGACTTGCAAGAGAAGCTATTTAGCTTCCAGAAATACTTAACTCAAAGATAAAATAGAAAATATAAGTTTAGTCAAATATGAATTGCTGACAAAATCCCAGTGCTTCCCTATGTTATACCGTCAATATATTAATCCCAAACATATGAAAGTCAGTCTCCCAAGAATTGTGTTCACCACGTGCTGCTATATGTGACTGTGGATGAGAATCATTCAGAAAAGTCTTTAGATTCCTAATCTTTATGAAGCTACAGACATAAAATGTCATTCCTTACATATAGGGACTAAATTTTATTTATAAATTCTGGTTCTAAGACATGGACTAAAACATGCTGATATCTCTTCCTTCCACACCAGACTAAGGAAGGAAGGAAAGGGAAGGGAGGGGAGGAGAAAGAGTATCAATAAGTGAAGAAATTTGGCATGAAGCTTCATCCACAAACTTAGAAGGCATCCATCCATTGTGTGGGAAGCCATCATAATTGGAAGTCATTATAAACAGGAAATCTTTGAGGTCTTTACATCTGCAATATGTCACAGCTGCTGTGCTGAGTCAAGAAAGCTATTCTGAAAGAAAAAAAAAATACTGCCCTTGCTCTGACTGTGTCACATTCTGTAAGGGAAACTACATCATCCCCACAGGAGTACAAATTTGATCCCAAATTTGATCTCCTAGCACATATGCAGGAGAGTTCTGTCACCAGAATAAATGTCCAAATAAGATTCACCAACCCCATGGCAACACGGTGAAAAACTGTCAGCAAACTCAGCCCCTTACCTCACAAGAAAGAGGACTTACATGTGAGGTGGGGTGGAGGGAGGGTGATTGATGGGGTCAACTCTATGATTGAAAACATATATGAAAACACCATACTGTACCTTGTGATTGCATTAATGTACACAGCATAATTTAATAAAATAAATAAATAAAAGAGAAAGTGAATTAATAGAAAAGATTCCAAAAAATCTTTAATATATAGGAAAATTAAAGCAGAGTACTTAATCTAACACAAAATAAGAACAAGTGGTTATGAAATAAGAATAAGTAGTAATGCAAATAATCAGCTAAAGGTTTTATAAATAAAAAATATACTCATTAAAATATACAATTTAATAACTAGACTGAATAACATGTTATAACTACTACAGAGTAAATTGGTGAGCTGGAATATATTGCTGAGTAATTCTTCCAGAGTCCAAAACAGGGGTCATGAGATGAAAACTACAGAGAACGTTTTAAGAGACAGGGCAAATAGGCCCTGGAGTTCTTATACCTGAATTAAAGATTTTCCATAAGGAGAGAAAAAGACAAAAAGAGTAACTATGGTTAAAGAAATTGAGGTAAGGAATTTTTAAGAACAAAAAGTAATGGGATTCTTTTTTCAATGGATTCACCAAGTGCAATTAGAAAAGTAAATTCATTTGGAAAATAGTCCAAACCAGAAACATTAGAGTAAAATTTCAGAATAAGAAGAAAACCCTTTGATTCCTCTTCTTCTTCCTCCACCTAATTGATTTCCTTTTCCTACTTCTCCTTCCTTGAAGGTGGCACCATGGCCAAGGACACAGAAGCAGTAAGAGCCCACAGGTGAACCCAAGAGCCCACGGTTTTGGGGGCCGTGGGGCTGTGAGGCCACCAGTGTATTCAAGGAAGTAGCAGGGACAACGTAGGCATGGGGGGGGGAAGAGAGGCCTCGAGGAGGTGATACTGGAGGTAATGGCCAAAGAGGTAATTTCTTGTCATGGTCAAGAGATTAGGAAGGAAGAAACCTGCAGGAAGATTAGGGAAAGAAATAAATACAGTCGCATGCTGCATAAAAAGCTTTTGGTCAACAACAAAACTACATGGAGGGGGTCCCATAAGATTATAAGAAAACTGAGAAATTCCTGTCTCCTAGTGACATTGGGGCCATCAAAAGGTCACTGTAGTGCAATGCATTATTCACAGGTTTGTGATGATACGGGTTTAAACAAACCTAGTGCGCTGCCAGTCACATAAAAAGATAGCATACACAATCATGTACAGTGCACACTACTCGATAATTAACACCTTACTGGCTTGAGTATTTACCATACTCTGCTTTTTATCACAATTTCAGAGTGTTCTCCTTCTATTTTTTTTTTTTAATTAACTGTAAAACAGGCTCAAGCAGGTCCTTTGGGAGGTATTCCAGAAGAAGGCATCGTTATTACAGGAGGTGACAGATCCATGTGCGTTACTGCCCCTGAAGACCTTCCAGTGAGACGAGATGTGAAGGTGGAAGACAGTGATATTGATGGCCCTGACTGTTGCGCCTTAGGCAAGTGCGCACGTTTGTCTTAGATTTTACAAAAGGTTTAAAAGGCAAAACAAACAAAAAATGTTAAAATAGAAAAAGGCTTATAGAATAAGGATGTAAAGGAAAAAATGGTTTTATACAGCTATGCAATGTGTTTGTGTTCTAAGACAAGTGTTATTACAAAGGAGCCCAAAAGTTATGAAAATTTAAAAACTTTATGAAGTAAAAAAAGCCACAGTAAGCTAAGGTTCATTTCTTATCGAAGAAAGAGAAATATTTTTTATGAATTTAGTATAGCTTAAGCATTCAGTGTTTCTCAAGTCTGCCATAGTGCACAGAACTAGACCTTGGCACTTACCACTCACTCACCCAGAGCAACCTCTACTCCTACAAGCTTCATTCCTGATAAGTGCCCTATATCACTGAGCCATTCTTAATCTTTTATATCATACTTTCACTGTACCTTTTCTATGTTTAGATATGTTGAGGCACCCAGATACTCACCACGGTGCTACAATCGCCCACAGTGTTCAGTGCAGTGACACGCTGTACGGCCTAGGAGCGTGAGGCTGTACCATATAGCCTGGGTATGCATCAGGCTATCCCATTTAGGTTTGTGTAAATACACTCCATGATGTTCACACAATGATGAAATTGCCTAATGAAGCATTTCTCAGAACATATTCCTATCGTAAAGCGACGCGTGATTGTCTATCAAGGATAATGGGAGTCAGATTTCTCAGAGTTGGAGACGTGAGTTACAAATATGAAAAAGGGGAAGACCAGAAAGAGCCCTGAGCCATTAAATTGAAATTGGAGTATCAGTGTGAATTCAGGTTTGTTTCTCTAGGTTTGTATGGATAGGTACATACACAGACACTCTCGTGTGCACGATGCTTATGTGTGCATCCATGTTTATGCACACATACACATTTTCTAACTTGATCTACGGTGAGGGTCCAGAAATAATGACACTCTAAGAACTAATAGTAAACATAAACGAGCGCCTATACTCTCAAAATTCCATCTTCCACTAAAAAGGAGCCCCAGGGAGAAGGTAGCTGACTCCAGGAGGGGAGCAGGAAAAGTACGAAATAAGCCTGTATGATAAAAATGCCAAGATAACAGGAGGGGGGAAATGAATCAAAGTACAATTTTCAGAAAGTTGAAAATATGACTGTCAGAGAAATACAGAAAGAACACATGTGGAAGATTTATAAAATGTTTGTTTATAAGCATTTAAATAAATGTTAGAAGAAAAATTATTGGATTAGATAATATTAAGAAAAATTACCTAAAATGGAGAAATAAAGCAACACATCCTTTCAATATAAAAAAGGGGCAAAACCTACTCAAGGATTATTGAAAGCAGGATGTAAAGATCTAGAGAACAAGTATATATTTTTGGCCTTGCAAGCCACAGTTCTGGTCACAACTCCTCAGCTCCACTGTCGTAGCACAAAAGCAGCTGAATACAATATATAAACTAATAGGCATGGCTTGATGTGGCCCCTAACTGTCCAGACATGCCCCGCATACTGTAGTTACCAGTCCCTGATGCACAGATATTTATTATGCTTTGTTGACACACTGTTTATTATTGATGAAAGGTCCCAGATTTAATGAATTTGCATATTAACTTACACATATTTTTCCAATGGAGATGTAAATCATTTCTTTTGGTAGCAAACATAACTGCAAAATTATGGTTTGTTGCCCTATAGAATATTAGCCAGTTTTGTACGTAAATTTTATACTACAAGACTAAGGAAAAAAGAGAAGACCCAGATAAATAAAATCAGAGATGAAAACAGAGACATTACAACTGATACTACAGAAATCCAAAGCATTATTAGCGACTACTATGAGCATTATATGCCAATAAATTGGAAAAACTGGAAGAAATGGAACAATACATTACAACTACAGCTTTGATGGACATTCCAGAGAAAGAGTGCCAAATTGCTTTGAAGGGTAGACTAGGTGCTAGCGTCAGCGCACAGCCTTCTAAAGGGAATACCTCAGGGTGACCATAGTAATAATAGGCAATGAGGTATGTAGCACTTTTTCTAGGAACACTGTGAACATAATTGCCTGACCTTGTACAAATGGCCAACAGGTATATAAAAAATGCTCAACATTAATGTTCATCAGAGAAATGCAAATCATGACTACAATGAGATATCATCTCATGCAAGTTAAAATGGCCCTTACCAAAAAGACAGGCAATAGCAAACACTAGTGAGGGAGTCTTCACAGAGTGTTAGTGGGAATGTGAATTGGTGCAACCGCTATGGAGAACAGCATAGAGATTCCTCAAAAACTAAAAACAGAACTACTATATGAGCCAGCAACCCCAATGCTGGGTATATAACCAGAGGAGGATAGATACTTCAGTATATTGAAAATATATCTGCATTCCCAAGTTGATTGCCAAAGTATCTATCAATGGATAAAGAAACTGTGGTACATAAACACAACGGAATATTACATAGCCACGAAAAGAATGAAATCCTGCCATTTGCAACAACATGAATGAAATTGGAGAATATTACATTAAGTGAAATAAGCCAAAACAGAAAGACAAATCTCTTGTGTTCTCCTTCATATGTGGGAGCTAAATGTTAAAACAATTGCTTTCATGGAGATAGAGAGTAGAATGATGGAGTTACCAAAAGCTGGGAAGGGTAACGTGGAGTGGGGGATAAAGTAAGGATAGCTAATGGGTACAAAAATAAAATGGATCCATAGAACAAACAGCATTTGATATTACAACGAGTTAACTATAATCAGCAATATGTTAGGGCATACTTTAAAATAACTAAAAACATAGAATTAGAACGTTCCTAACACAGGCGGCATGTATGGTTCAAAAGGGTAGGGCGCGGGCTCAAACCCAGCCCTCGCAAAAAGAAAAAAAAAAAAAATGTTCCTAACACAAAGAAATGATAAATGCCTGAGGTGATGGATAACCCAATTCCCCTGATTTAATTAATTCACATTGTACACCTGTATCAAAACATCACATAGACCTTATAAAGCAGTGGTTCTCAACCTTCCTAATGCCACAGTCCTTTAATACAGTTCCCGTGGGTCGCGACCCACAGGCTGAGAACTGCTGAATATAAAGGTGCATAATTACCCATAATAACGGGTATGTACCTGTACTAATTAATAAAAATACATTTTATTCTAACTCCTATTATTAAACGGCATATACATATAGCTCCTGAAATGTTGTTTGAACTTGTCTTAATATCTTACTGGTTTTCTCATTAACAAATAAGTCGAATAAAATCTTTCACATAAACATTTTTTATGAGAGTCGTGATTTTGCCTTTTTGAAAATTACATTTTAGCTATACAAAATATTCTAAACAAAATTGCAAATTTAAGCACTAGCTTGTTCCTTTATATCATTACATAATCCACAGATAGTTTTTAGTATTTCTAGTGTGACTTGAAAAAATATGCTTTATTTCCTCTGCCTTGTTTCCCAGTTTGGGGAGAGAAAATCTTAACAGAAATAAAAGCAAGAGAAAAGCTCTTATTTTACACCATATAAGAAGGTAAATGAGGGGAAAAAAAGAAATAAGAATCATAATAAATTGAAAATTCAAGAAGAGAAGGTAGAAAGAATTTCAAACGTAACAGTAATTAAAGTAAATATGAATGAGAAAAATTCTCAGAACATATTCAAGCTAATCAGGCTCTTTTAAACAAAAAATTGAGGGTTGCTAAAATGACCCAGATCTTAAATGAAATAAAATGATACAGGAAGGTTTAACAGGAATAGTAAAAAACAGTCCAGGCAAATTCTAATAGAAAGAACATTGATAATACAAACCAAAAAAAGAATAAGAGAAGAAGTATTTCATTCACATAAAAGTCATGAAATGTTAAGCGCCAATCAATACAACATTATTAGGAACCAAAAAATTTAGAACTCCAGAGAGAAACTGACAACCAGGAAATTATGGTAGGAATCCATTATGACTTTTTGTTTGAGCGGCAGATCAAAATCAGTAAGTACAGACAACATAAATATATATATATGCATACATATATATGAGTGTATATATATTCATCTATGTACATATGAATATACATACCCTGAGAATAAATATTTGTGTAACATATTACAATTAGAAATTTACAAGAAATAACCACGTGCTACACACAAAGGAAGTTTTAACAAATTAACAAACAAATAAAAACCCTCTGATACTATGCATATGATGTTCACTACCCACAATGCAATGCAATTATATACTCAACTATGAGATAGCAAAAAAAAAAGTAAAAACCCATGACATAATAAATGGAGCATTTATTTTTTGACTCTCAAAACTGTCATGTGGGAGGATAGTTGATAATTGATGACATCTTAAATTTGAGGAAATAAAACTCTCCTAACTTAAAATTCCAAAACGCAGAAAACTTTGCAAGTTTAAAGTAATGTTTCAATTCATTTGAAATCTAAATGATAGACAGATAATCTAAACTTCATTGATAATCTAAACTCAAGTCATTTGTAGCAAAAACTGATCTTAATTGATAAGAAGTCATTTAAAATCTTTGTTAATGCTGTGTGTGAATATTCAAACTGAATTTTTTAACTAAGCAGTGCTACCCCAGGTAGGTCTGGAAGACATCACACAATAAATTCCCATATGATATATGAATGTGTTACTGTTCTAAAATCAAAGCAATTTTGAATTGTGAAATGCACCTCAGACTTGAACTGAGTTGTATAAGGAATTCGAGACAAGTACAGCCTTTCTTCTGTATTCTGAACCTAAGAAATAGGGTAACGAGGAGAGCTTTTTAACTCTGAAATCTATTTCTCAACTTCCTAATAAATTATTTTTCTGTGGCAACAATTTTGTAACTATTATAATATGCAAACTTAAACTGTTCAGTTGTTTCTTCCCTTTCTACTATGCAGAGAAGGATGCAATGCGAATGTTTTCCTTCGCCTAGAGGCAGGGTTTGAATATTAAGAAAAAGAACTAATATTTTGGTTGTTAATGGTTCAGCCTCTAAGGGTAATGAGCCATCAAGGTTTATAGTGAAAAGAACAGAAGTGAATTTGAGGGAAGAGACAGTGCTTGTGTTGGAAATCTGAACAGAGTAAAATAGATTCTCCTCCTTCTCCCCCGTCCTTGGCTGAGAGGAAGTTAGGAAGAAGGGAATAAATAAAAAGAGGTAAAAGAAGGCATCCCTGGAGCTTGAGAGCCCAAACAAGGCATACAGGGATTGTTGCCTGGGAGCAAACAAGTGGGTGGACCTAATTAAGGGCCACAGCCAAGAGCGCGGTCCAACACTCAGGTATTAAATGCAAGTTGAATAAGCAGGAGCCTTCCCTTGCATGAGAATGTCACTACCCCAGATGACCTGCTTGTTAGCAACAACAAGGAAGGACTTAATTAGAATGCAATGCTTCACCTATTGATTTTGGGCACAGAAGATGCCTCCTGGGTTATGCGATTTCAATAAGTCTTGTCTGAATATTCCAAGAAGAATGTCTAATTATGACATTTTAGGATTCCTCTAAGCCTAAGATAAGAGAGATGATACTGGATAGCTAGTGTGGTAGTAATGATGAGGAAATCATTCCTTGCATTTCTGCTGCAGGCAAAGGGATACAGAACTGCGCAGAATTATATTTTGTAAGTGGCCTAAGAGACGAGCCTGCATCTGAATGATTTGTTAGTATATGATAGTTTATGCTTCTAGCTATTCCACTACCTTTTTGTTGATGATTATCAGCAGTGTGAGCAGTTTTAGATGCAGAACCAATCTATAAACTTTGAAATAAAGAATAAAACAAGGAATCATGTTAAAAATGATTGCAGTCTATGCAACAGATTTAATGGGAAAAGTGACTGCGTGTGAGCACTGCTAAAACAAACAACAAAACCCTGAGCCCTCTTTGTAGTCGTATAGACATAGCTCTTATGTTGAGTGGATTGATGCTTTAATTCTAGAGAAGACGGAAGGCTCTTGTCTTCCTCACTTTCATAGATTGTCATTCCACCCAAATTTGTCTAAACTCCATCCCACACCTGAATTTATTTCTTTCTTAAGAGTTTCCAGAAATTACTGAGCCCAAGGAAGCATTATAGATAATTTTCAAAAACAAGTAAAAACATACCTCTCATACAAATGTGAAATAAATACATGTCAAAGATGTTATTTAACCCCTTAATTCAGCAAAAGACTCATTATAATGGGATCCAAAGGAGACTTGAAAGAAGACAGATTTATAAATTTGAAATATTGAAATGAATTTGCAAAACTGGCTTTTCTATGAGAGGAAAAGCATTTCCCCTCCATAGACAGAATTTCTTTGCATGTCTATAGACAAGAATTATTTGCACTGTTACTTGTCTCTATGCTTTAGCTTTAAACTATACAAGACTGTAAATATCTCAGATAAACACAGTCTTTAAACTGTCATAGCTACTTTTGCAATTCTATAAGTCAATCTGAAGGTTATTTTTAAAGAAAATATTCATCATTCATGGGGACTCTAATAAAATTTCAAAGTATTAATGACAATGAGTAGCCATAAGTGATTATTTCCTTTTCTGATATTTAGTAGCTAGACTTATAGTTTGCAAAAGCTCAGACAAAGGTAAAGAGAGGGGAAAAGAATGTTATGCATTACTTTTAAAACAGTGTTTTGTAAAAGAAACATCTTGAAAGTCATCCACAGTAATATCAATAAATATTTTTACATGCACTATAATATTTGGGGATAGAATTAAGATCAAAAGGATTCTGCCAATTCTTAATAAAGTTTACTTACAGAAAATGGGGCAAGTAGTTCACACTTTAATACAGACATTTTAAAGAGAACTAGGCCATTCAAATGGTCATTCTTTAAGTTTTTTTTGGTTTTTTTTTTTTTTTTTTTTTGCAGTTTTTGGCTGGGGCTGGGTTTGAACCCACCATATCTGGCATATGGGGCCAGCATCTCACTCCTTTGAGCCACAGGTGCTGCCCTCATTCTTTAAGTTTTTTACATTACATTCTAAGATAAAAACATATTAAACTAGATGTCAACGGTAGCTAACTATATTATCTATAGATTTAAAAATATTAATACAACAAAGTTTTTATTTAATATATTGCATATAACATATATTGAGGTCCCTTATATATAGCACAAAGGAACTCATCCTGCTTTTGCAATTTTAAAATTATTACATTCTTGTATAAATTTTATAGCATTTATTAGTAATTTGCGGGCCCTCCTTAGGATTTCTTTACTGTCAAGTGTTTTGGTCACAAACAAAACTCTAAGTTAAAGCACCTTATAACTATATGATTTTAAAAAATATTATTCACTGCTGTGACTAAGCTATATTGAAGCAAAAAGTAGAGATTTCCTTATATTATGTATTTTTTTCAGATGAAGTTAAGGAAATTCTGCTTGCAGATATTTCAGAGCAATCTTATTGCCAACATCAGCTATAAAATGATGAAATAATAGTCGGACAACAACAGAAAGCACCTAAGGCAGGCAGGACTTGAAAAGAAGCAGTCCTGGAGAGAAAGGGAACACATCGAGGAGAGCCTCTGACCTGTATTTTCCTTCAAAGCATCTGTACATTTTTAACTACAAGAAACAAAGAGACCAAACAGAAAGCAAACTTGGCTCACAAAACTCTCAAAAGGCTGAAGAGACAGAGTTTGGGGTGTAGGGTATCTGATGGAGATAAGACAGGAGAAGGAGAAAAAACACATAAAGCAAGTCTGAAATTGTGAATGCAACTTCCTTGCAGGGGGTTAACATCTCCTAAACTGCATTATACATAAACCAAGACCCCCAGAAACCTAGCAGAAAGAAGTGGTATGCCAAAGAACTGGATAAAGATTTCAGCAGTACTAAAGACGTGTAGATTATAGTTCAGGGCTTACGAAAGTAGAAGGGACCTGGGAAATATCCACGTGATTTGAGATCATAGAAAGACTATTCCCTAGAAATAAGGGTTATGTCCTAGAAATGAAGGCATATTAGATCTAGACATGCTCCATCAGAGTATAGAATTCACTCTTGCCTACACCAAGGGGATTTTTCATATCTCTATCTGCTTATCAAAGTGAAATTAAATTCTTTAGGAAAATACATTATCATCTAGGACCTCTATAATTTTTCTTATAGGACATCCATTATGACATCAGGCTGGATTGTCCTGTCATGAAGGTAGAACATTAGATAAAGGAGAGAGGAGGAGAGATGTACCTCAAGTATAGATCAAAGAGAATGGAGACATAGCCTGCTAGAGGCCAAATGAAGGAAAATTGCAAAACAGAGAAGGATGAAAATAAAGAATAGAAGACATCAGTGAGGATCAAACCCAGAGAGACTAGGAGCTCAGTGAATGAGCAACTTGGGACCAGCACATTTCTCCCTGGCACAATGAGGGCTTGATCCTTGGGACCCCAGCCAGAGACAGGCCTATAGTACACACCTATTCCCCAAAACTTGATTATGTTTCCCCAAAACTTGATTATGATCAGTGAAAAAAAATTCTAAATGTATAAAAAAATCAGCATGAAAGGACACCCCTAAAAGGGAACAAAAGGTCTCTAGCAATGGACCAAAATGAAAATATTAAAATGACAGATGTAAAATTCCAAAGATGGACAGTAAGGAAGCTCAACAAAATCTAAGAGAAAATGGAAAACCAACTCAAAGAAACCAGAAAAACAATTAGGGAAATAAATGAAAAATTTCCTAAGGAGATTGACATATTGAAAAACAAAAAACACAAGTGGAAGTTCTAGAAATAAAAAAATTCACCTAAGGAAATGCAAAACACAGTGGAATGTCTTAAGTATAGACTAAACCAGACAGAAAAAAGAATCTCAGCACTTGAAGATAATTCTTTCAAATTAAATTAGTCAATTAAAGATAAAAAACAGAGAATTAAGAAGAATTAACAAAGCCTGAAAGAAATACAGATTAAGTAATATGGTCAAATTTAAGAATCATAAGCATTGCCAGGTGCGGTGGCTCACACATATAGTCCTAGCACTCTGGGAGGCCAAGGAGGGTGGATTGTCTGAGCTCACAGGTTTGAGACCAGCCTGAGCAACAGCAAGACCCCATCTCTAAAAGTAGCCAGGCATTGTGGTGGGTACCTGTAGTCCCAGCTACTTAGGGAGGCTGAGACAAGAGAATCATTTCAGCCCAAGAATTTGAGGTTGCTGTGAGCTGTGATGCCACACCACTCTACTAAGGGCAACAAGTGAAACTCTTTGTCAATAAAAGAGAATCATAAGCATCCCTGAGAGTGAAGATGAAAACACTCAAGAGTTGGAAAATATATTTGAGGGAATAACTGAGGAGAACTTCCCTAGTCTTGCTAAAGACTTAGACATCTAGGTACAAAAAGGTCAATGAACACCTGGGAGATTCATTTCAAAGAAGCAATCACCAAGGCACATGGTCAACATATGCCCAAAGTCAACATGGAGGAGGAACTCCTGCAAACAGTAAAGCAAAAACATAAAGTAACTAACAGGGAAACCACCAGGCCAACTGTAGGCTTCTCAATGAAGACCTACAAATTGAGGGTGCATCCTCAGTCTTTTTAAAGAGAAAAATTGCCAACCTGGAATTCTGTTTCTTGCAAAACTAAGTTTCATATATGAAGGAGAAATGAAAAGACATTACCAGGCAAGCAAACACTGAGGGAATTTGTCACAGCTAGCCCTGCCCTGCAGGAAATACTCAGATCAGCACACCAAGCACAACATTAGTGTTAAAATCACCCAAAAGCTAGCTCAGCGCTCATATAAAATAATGGTTTAAGAGGCAAAATAAAGCAATAAAATACTACTTCAATAGGATGAAAAGAACTGCATCCCACCTATCAATTATATCAATTAATGTAAATAGTTTGAGGTACTCAAGAGACATACCTTAGCTGAATAGATAAAGAAACATAAGTACCTATTGTCTCTAGGAAACACATCTAACCCAGAAGGACTTGTTGAGAGTCAAGGTAAAAAAATATGTAAAAAAAAATTCCATGGAAATAGAATAGGTATAACTATTTTCATATTAGATAAAATTGACTTTAAATCAACAATAGTAAAGAAAAACAAGATAGTCATTATATGATAGTAAAGGGAGAAATTCAACAAGAAGACATAACAATCTTAAATATTTATGCACTTAACACAGGAGCACCCAGATCCATAAATATGACCACATCTACTAGATCTAAGCAAATAGATAATCAGTAGTGTCATAATTGCTGGGGGCTTCAACACCCCACTGACTCTAGAGCAAATGGGCCTAACAGACATTAACAGAACATTCAACCCCCAAACTACTGAATATACATTTTTCTCATTGGCATATGAAATATTCCCTAAGATTGATCATAATTTAGGCCACAAAACAAATTAAAAATAAAAGAGATCATACCATGTATCTCCTTAGACCTTATTGAAATAAAACTAGAAATCAACTCTAAGAGAAACTCTCAATTCTACACAAGTTATGGAAGTTAAGCAACCCAAATTATTGGGTTAATAATAAAATTGAGATGAAAATGGAAAGATTTCGTAAGCTGAATGACAAAGGGAAGAAAAGCTATTAAAATTCATGGGGTTCAGGAAAAGCAGTCCTAAGGAGAAAATTCATAGCCTTAAATGCCTACATCAAAAATATAGAAGGTCACAAATTAATAATCTAACAACCACATAAAGAACTAGAAAAGGAAGAAAAGGAAGAGTAAACAAACCTAAAGACAGTAGAGAAAAAGAAATAACTAAGGTCAAAGCAGAACTAAACGAAATCAAAAACAAGAAAATAATAAGGCAGATCCATGAAATTGAAAGTTGGTTCTTTGAAAAGATAAACAAAATTGATAGACCTCACTAGATTAACCAGGAATAGAAGAGAAATGACAGAAACAAGCTCAAACAGAAATTAAAAAAGAGTACGATGGATTCCACAGAAATACAAAATGTCACCTACGAATACTATGAAAACCTCTATGCACATAAACCCAAGAATGTTGAGGAAATGTTGAAATGGTATGGCTCACAGTTATGAGTCTTCTCTTAGTACGGTACCTGTCACATAGAAAAGACATAAATATGACTCCATCTGGTAATAGTATTCCTAATGCTGTCATTGGAACACAATAATGCCATAGGTCACACTTTCTGAATCATCAAAGGATAATCAATTCATATTTAAGAGCATTTTAGTTTTACCTATATGACCTCTCAATTTATTTATGTGTAAAACAAGATGATGATAAAACTCACTATTAGGACTACTGAGAAGATCAAATGAAACATCAAGTAAATTACTTAACATACCACTTGGCACAAAGGAAGTGCTCGATTATTATTGGTTACAGTTATTGAAGGAAGTTTTAGGATTGATGATACTCAAAACCAACTCTAAAAACTTGTAATCTGTGGCTAAGCACACATATACCGATTCTGTATTTTTTTTTTTGAGACAGAGCCTCAAGCTGTCCCCCTGGGTAGAGTGCCGTGGCATTACAGCTCACAGCAACCTCCAACTCCTGGGCTCAAGTGAATCTCCTGCCTCCGCCTCCCAAGTAGCTGGGACCACAGGCGCCCACCACAACAGCCGGCTATTTTTTGGTTGCAGCCGTCATTGTTGTTTAGCAGGTCCGGGCTGGATTCGAACCCACCACCTTAGGTGTACGTGGCTGGCGCCTTAGCCGGTTGAGCTATAGGCACCGAGCCCTGATTGTGTATTAATCACAATGTCTGATTTACCAGAACTTTCATTCCCTAGCCTTAGTGGATCACTATCATATAACTCCACCGTTTATGAGAGCCCTCACATTTTCAAACCATTTGATTTATATCCACCAAACCAAAAAGAAGACTGGCTTTACTATCATATCAGATGGAACAATAGCAACACGGGTCAGCAATTCCTTTGGGAAAAAACCCTTAAATCCTGACATCTTTTGAGATTCAGAATGTCTTGAATTTAAGAAAGTTGTAGATATCTTATGTAATAACCCTAGGGGCATCTGGTAGTAACTCTTAATCAAACACATTAATAATTCTTCCATCATACACATGAACACACACACAAAGCAGAATAAAGTCTATAAGCTGTCACAGATCACTTTTGGTCAGATCTTACCACTAAATGAGTTTGCTACAATATGCATCACTGTTTTTCTTTTCAGTTTTTTAATTTTAGAACTGTAAATAAGGGATTATAGACCTGTGATAAAAAATATTTAAATTGCATTTATCATGGACCAGAATTTTTCTAAATGCTTTACATAGCAACATATGGATGCAAAACAAGTCTATCAGGTAGATTTGATGATTATCTCCATCTTAAAAATGAGGAAACAGAGGCATAAAACTGTTAAGTAATTTACCTAAAGTTACATACCCAATAAAGAATAAAATGAAGATTCTGTTTCAGAGCATATTCCTTAACCACTTTGCTATGTTGGCTCTCTGAAATCTAATTTACGTCCTAATTATCTATAAAGTAACACACTTAAAGGTCATCCTAAATAGCAGTTTCTAAATTCAGCTGGCTACCGTCAGCTTTTGGCCAAAGGGACCATTAAGATGGTAGAAAAATGTCCCTGCTCTGCATGTCCTTTCGCACTGTGAGCAGAAACAAAAGACCTTACTCAAAGCACCAATATGTCCCGTATTCACCAATATATACCAATAATCACATTTGTTTTTCTCTGCCATGCTGGCAGTGAAAGAAATAGCAGGGGGTGAGAAATTGGTGGAGGAGGTAAGCAGAATGGAAAATAACATGTGAAAAGCAATAGAATCCCAAGTGGGTAGCCTTTTCTCATCCCCATGTGTTCGTTTTTTATTTTGAAGAAACAAGGTGGCAAGTTGTCTGGGCTTGACTAGAAGTCACATTGCATCAAGTCTCCTGGACCTCCTCTTGGGAATTACATAAAAGTCACATTAGAAGGCTGGTTATTGATTTAGAACATTTCCCACCTCTGATTCACTCAATGTATTAAATGCAACTTGAAAAACTTCATCAGAATTTTCTGTATCTTAAATTCAACTACAACCATACAGTGGCTTATCTAAGGACTCTATAGTAACTGTAGCAAATTATTACTTCTTTGAAAGCCAAGTGGTCAGCATTTTCCAAGTTAGATTTCTTCATAGGTATATATAACGGTAAACATTCTCTATCTACTCATCTTCCATTTTGGTGATTGGCTTTGTAACATAGGATATTATAGTTGGAAAAAAAACTTTTTAATGAAATGTTTCCATTGTTACTCACAGATGCACAAAGTATTCATTTTATCCCTTGCCATCCCAGATGTAGTCAAATCTAGGCTGTGAAGGTTGAAAATCATTTTAATTATATGTCTCTATTCCTGTTGGAAAACAATCTGCCTTATTTTATACTTTTGTTTTTTTATTCTCATTTCAAGCCCTGGGCCCCCAGGTAATCACAGCTTTGGCTCTTGCATTTGAAAAACAAGTTTTGTGAGATTCGATTTGATTCTCCTGGGTGAAAATGTTAGTTTGCTGTCATATTGTATTTATGGTATCCAGAGCACATATAGAAGATAAATAAGTCTAAGAATCAAAGGGTGTAAGAAATTACTTAAAAGTTGCTTAATTCTTAAAAGAATAAAAGGAAAAGAAAGGAAAGATAAAACCAAGTTAGCTGAATCCATCTTGAAAGATTCGAAAAACAAATGAGAATATAACAATAGCAATATGTAAACCACCTCCAGGCCCCAGTCTTGGATATCATCAAGAAGTATTTTTTTTTTTTAAGTAGCATATGATCAAATGGGCAAAAGTGAAAAAGGACAAAACCATATAGATGAAACTTTCAAATAACTCAGTATCCCCTATTATCTCTCTCCCCAAGGGCAGAAGAGCCATTACCGCCGCTGTGGGAGAGTGAAATATTCTCCTCATTGCAGAATTGAACCAATCTCCCTCTCGTATGGGTGATCACAGCAAGGGTAAGTACACTAAGTGAATCAGAGAAAGAAATTGCCGGCAGGGATGTCTGCAGACAAGGCGTGAAAGAGCTCTTTTCTGGGTTTTACCAGGGCAATCACATTAAGGTAAGAGAAACTTTCAATCAACTAGGAAGAAAAGGTTTTTATCCCGGAAGTCCTCTTTTTCACCTGGTTACAATTCAACACTACAGGTTAAGAGAAAGGAAACTGGGATTTGAACACCCCAGTGGGCTGGCACCTTGATGAGTACTTTGATCCTGTGGTCTCATTTGATGTTATGATAAATGCTGTGACCTGCATATCTTCTTCCTTCCTTATTCTGATGAGACTAAAGCAGAGAAGGCGGGTAACTTGTCCACCACCACTCTACCAGTAAGTGATAAACAGGTTTGTGTAACTTCGGAGTCCAGAGGATTCACCATTACACAATGGAACCCTAAGTCCATGTAACTTCAAAGCATATCTCTTCCCACTGCATTTAAGAAACTTTTGCCTCCCAAACAGATTTCCTCCTTCTTGCCTGTCTTCTCAAAAATATCAACTCATTCTCTTCTCCCTTATTACAGTCAGAAATTCCCCACATTGTAATCACTTCTCAGCCTTTCAGCTAACATCAAGTGTGGTACTTCTCCAAACTGCAACGGCCTTGCTTTTCCGAAAATAAAGACACCTCTTCAATCAACAATTTCTCGTAAAGATTTTCAGATAATGCCATCTACAAAGAGACTATGGACTGGGAACCAGCAAAGTCAGGACAAAGAGATGAAAACCTTCTTAAAAGGTAATTTTTGAAATGGATGGAGGAGACGTGGTTTTTACTTGTAATACAAATCAATCTTGGCAGTTTGGTTTTATGTCTATTCCAGATTATCACCCTTTGGAGAGGTACCTGTCTATCAGGTGTCAATCGTGGTCAAGAATGCCTAGAGTATAGGCCTCCTCAGAAGATACAGCTGTCCCACGGTCAGGGGATGCGTCTGGGTCTGAGAATGTGCCTTGAGCAATCCTGAAGGCCTTTCCTCCACTCTCTTCACTGGCCTCTGTCAACACACCTGACTTCAGTGGACATGGAGGGAAAATTAAAATGAGTGTGAAGCAGGAATTTGAATGGCATATTAAATATGACTTTTCAAACACTCCACTGGTCAACGAGACACAGGCCACAGCAGAGTTTAATTTCATCTACACAGTAGTCCCACCAGAGTTTGTGCAATTTAGGATATCTCCTTTGTAGCTGCTAAAGTATGTGGGGGGCTAAATCCAAGGAGAATTTCATGGACAGTGCTTATGGGTAGATATCTCATCCAAGTTATAAAGAGAAATGATGATATATTCTCTCCACTGAACACATCTCCAGAGATGAGAATTTTCTCTTTCTTTTTTTCTTTCTTTCTTCTTCTTCTTTTTTTTTTTTTTTTTTTTGAGACAGAGTCTCACTCTGTTGCCCCAGGCCAGATTTCTGTGGCTGCAGCCTAGCTCACAGCAACCTCAAATTCCTGGTTCAAGTGATCCTCCAGCCTCAGTGTCCTGAGTAGGTGGAACTACAGGTCTCAATCCCTGGCTAATTTTTCTATTTTTTGTAGAGATGGGGTCTCACTCTTGCTCAGGCTGATCTCAAACTCCTGAGCTCAAGCGATCCTCCCGCCATCGCCTCCGGATGCTAGGCCTGTAGGCCTGAGCCACTCTCCCTGGCTGAGAGACAAGAATTGTTCAGACCTTCATAAGAGTATCTCTCTTGCTCCACTAAACAACTCTTTCTAGCTTTTCTTTAAGTGGATAACAGCCAACTCATTTTTTCATAAATTCAATATTAGCAAACTCTGTGAAGCTCAACTTTGGTTAACACTCAGTGACCAATGAAGTAAAGCTTTCAGGCCAGTAAAATTGACTGCATCCTGAGGCGGCATTAACAGTTAAAGAAGGTTTATTTAACCAATTCCCTTTGTTCTGATTTCAGGTTCATGAAGTGAGTTATAACCTGACATCTCATGTTCACAGATCTACACGAAGAGAATGGGCTGGTCGTACACTATAATTCTCTGATTAGAGGGATGATTATATTTCCCATTAAAAATTAATAAATCGGCCCTCAATTTTAAATAACAACCTCATGAGCTTGGTTTATGTGAATCTGTCACTGAGAAAAGCATCCTTGTTTGTGAGTTGACAAAAACTTCGGGGCTTCAAGCCTAGACAAGCTCAGGATCAGATTTTTTGATAAAATCACCAGCGTAAAGCTCCTTTGCAGAGTTCTGCAGGGTGTCTCGAAAACCAGCTGCTGCCGCCTCTCACAAACAGGGTCTGTCTTCACATTTCTATTGCTTCTGAGCAACAGTGTTAACCATAGCATCCCATTAATTGTTGGCATCCCAGGCAGCCTCATGCTCGGGAATCTTCCACAAACAGAACATATTCTTCACATCTAATTGGGTGTGGGGGGGAGAAGGCACTTTTGTTGTTTTCTTAGCCTACCTTATGTCGATTGTCACTTTGAGTGAGAAAAGCTAAATTAAATATGGGGAAATCAATAATCACCACCCTCCCCTTGCCACGAAGCACACCAAGCTCATCCATAAAAGATAACTCTAAAAAAGAATTCCAAAGTTACAGGCTTTTTTCACTTATTAGACTTGTTGACTTTTGTCATTTTGCTGAGGAATACAAGTTTCTTTCTATGCAATTTATTTTCTGTCTTGAATATCGGAAAGCAGACAGATTTGCAAATCCATCATCAAGGTAGGGTACTGTGAATGTATTTTATTCATGTTTACTCATGTTATCTAGAGAATTGTTTGCTTCTCCTACTGTTCCTGGGGAAAAGTGAGAGCTCTCCTTTATAGGACTACCACAAACAATAGTAATGTAATTTCGTGACAATCAACGTGAAGCAGCACTTCTCCCTCGGTTTCCAGACGGATTTTGAATTAAATCAACTGATATTTACTGTGCCTCTAATATGCATGCTCAGCACAGAGGAATCCCCAAGTTTATATTCATGAAAATGTTACATTTGAAATAGGTTTTATGTGTTTATTTGAAATTGTGTGGAGACGGAAACAGGCAGGGGTCTTGATTTGTTCTCATGTGGCTACCATAAAAAGCTGGGCTTTTTTTTTTTCCTGTGAAAAATGAAATAAGCCTTAGTTCTCACTATATGGTGGGCAAAGGGGAATTAAAATTTGACTCAAACATCTCAACCTCAGAAGTCTCGTGTAGTCCTATTGGCCACTAACAACTCTTGAAACCAGTTAATTAAGGGAAAGAAAGTGTCCTGCTGTTCCTAGAAACTCAGAAGAAACATCACCAGATAAGCACCCTATGCAAATTCATCCACAAAATCTCCGCAAAAAGGAGAAGTAAACAGTTATGCAAATAATAAATGACATCTACAATGAAAATGTACCGTTTCGTTTACTTTATGTTAGCTCTTACAACATATATTGTTGTGCTCATTGTTTCTACAGTGTGGGGGGTGATGTGTCTTCTGAACCAGTGGGGACACTAAGGAACAAATTCTTCAGTGTCCAGGGGAACGTGGCATTGCATTTTCAGGATACCTTTGGGAAAAGGATAAGAGGGTAAAATCTGATGACACGATGACATTTTGCTAAGTTTCTAACAGTTTTTTTCCAACCTTTTTTATCTCACAGAACTTAAAACTATAAACTTCTACCATGTACTTAAATATGTTGATCAAAACAAAAGTACAAAACAGGAGATACATACTGTGCTTTCAACTGCTTTCAGAAATAATTCAATTAATGGTCTTTAAAAAATTTTGCGGCACACTGGTTGAAAATGACTGGGTTAGAGAATAGACTGTGCCAAAAGTTATACTGTTCTCTTTGCCATGAGAAAGCAGCAGTGTGGCCGATGCAATACAATAGCAAAAGTACCACAGATCGAATTTAGATGGCTTACATTTTTTCTTGGTCCATTTGTTTCCTTCTTCTTTGGGCATGGCATTTTTAATCTCCCTTCATCAACTTCTATTTATCCAGCCTCTTTCATAAAGTCTCTCAATCATTCTAAACGGAACTCTCTTCTCTAGTCTCTGTGACTTAATACAGAGCAGGTATTTGCTATTAGCCATTCTCCTCCTTAGGAAATAATCTCCCTCTCTTTGTGTATGATCAGAGTTGGACAGTGACTGGAGGTACCTGCCTTGTCAAGCTTCCACCTCTAAGAACAGAGAATGAGCCCATGACTGCATCTTAGCCCTGTGAATGCTGCTGTCCCCCACAGTGAATGCAGCAAGCAAGGAAAGAACAAAAGCAAAGGCTGGCAGTCATGTACAGTGGTGCCAGCACAGCAGCAGCACCTGCTCCTATGGTGCCCTGTTCCTACTTCCCTGCTCTTCATGGATCGCTGGTATCTCCCCTTCCTCAGCCTGGCCCCTACTGAATGTTCAGCAAGTTTTGAGAGTGCCTGACATCTTTCAAACAACCTCCATGGTTGCTTAATTTAATCAATGGACTTCTGTTGCTTGCCATTAATATTCCTTACTAATATACTGTATAAGTCGGTACTTGCTCACAGAGCTTCCCTAACTTTTGTACTTCAATCTTGTCTCACCATCAGGATTTTAATTTACATAGTCAATAATTAGCAAACACTGAAAATCTTAGGGTAATAGAAAACATAAACTGGAGGCCAAGCATGGAGGCTCAGACCTGTAATCCTAGCACTCTGGGAGGCCAAGGCAGATGGATTGCCTGAGCTCAGGAATTTGAGATCAGCCTGAGCAAGAGTGAGACCCCCCTCTCTCTAAAAATAGAAAACTAGCCCAGCATTGTGGTGGCGCCTGTAGTCCCAGACACTTGGGAGGCTGAGGCAAGAGGATCGCTTAAGCCCTAGAGTTTGAGGTTGCTATGAGCTATGACGTCATGACACTCTACCTAGGGTGACAAAGTGAGACTCTGTCTTAAATAAATAAATAAATAAACAAACTGAAGGAGAATTTAAAAATAAGTTATTCTGAAATAAATGAATTCAGTTAATGAGAATATTGTCTTATTGGCAGATAATTTTTTTGTTACTTCAAAGTTGTTGATAGAGCATCTATTATCCCACTCTTTCTCATGATGACAAGCCTGATTATCTTCCCAATGTATTTTCTTCTTGTAGCTAAGACCTGACAACTAACCTGCCTTAGTCAATAAAGCCGGGCCTCAGAGGAAAACCACAATAAGTAATAGATGAACAAACAGACACTATAGCTAAAGCAATTGGCCATGGGCCACTTGTGGCCATGGACATATTACTAGGACAAGGATTACCTGCTCTACTGTTCATGGTTCTTCTACCAGAAGTTTCCTTCTTTATTCATTAAGTGATTTTTTTTCAGAAACATTAAGACTAAACTATGAATTATATTCTCAGATAATATTCAAAGAGAATATAATATGCATTCAAACAAGGATCCCTAAGAGCAGTTACAAAGCACTCTAACAAAACAATAGAACTGCATCAGTCATTTTAGGATGTCATCCTGCAGAGCTAATGGAACACAGGAAATAATTCCCAAGAATGTGCCAGAGAAAGTAATTTCCCATAAGAACCCAAGGAAATATACTGCTATAATGATGACTGCAATAACTGATATACTATTCATAAGCCTCCATCTATCATGAGCTTTATAGAGTTATTTCCATACTGAACAGAATTTTTTTCCTCAGTTTCTTTCATGAGACTGCAGTAATACTTAATGTTCCAGGATTAACTAAAAGGTAGAGTGTTGGATTTGGAGTGACTATTTGCATAAGTGTAGCAGGTAGGAATTTAAGGATTGTGCTGAGAGGTCTGTAATTCATATCAGAAAAGAAGCCAGGAACATTGCTGCAAGAGGACTAAGTACACGTCTCTTGCAGGCTGCACATTCTTTGAGGTGGTTATGGAAGAACAGTGTTCTAATGAGAAATGATGCGTATTGCTCCTGGCAGAGATTTCCATCTCTGGAACTTAAGCATATGTATAAGAGGAAAGGTTTCCTGTTCTGGGCTTTACATCACATGTATCAAAGAGTAGAACTTTTAACTGCCATGCTTCCATTATTTTCTAGCCATTTTCTATATGCTACCAAATAATAGTGTCCACACATTTTCTATATGCCAGCAAATTAATAGCTTTCTCTTGCCATGTTTGATATAAACTACAGTAGAAACCCTGCAAGTTGACCACCCAAGTGACTGTAACAAAGTGGTCAGCCTACAGAGGTGGTCAACATAAAGAACTTCCATTGAGTGTATCCAGTCTACAGAAACTAGGTCAACTTAAGGAAGTGGTCAGTATAGGGAGGTAGTCAACTATGGAGGTTCTACTGGATTTGTAATAACACACGAACCTATTATTCCAATTTTTTAGCAAGTAGATATATCATCCAGATCCTAGATGTCAGTTATAACCACTTAACTATGTGCACATGTGTGTTGGACAAAGATTTAATCCTTGGGTGTGAAGAGCTAAGTGAGGTGAAAATTGGAATAGCATAAATGAATGCTAGATATAGTAGTAGCAATGAGGACATAAGGAAACAAATGTGAGATATCTCAGTATTTTCTTACCCCAAGACCAGAATTATTTAGAATTGTATGTAGCATCCATTAAATAAAATAAGGTTAACAAATCCAAAGTCTTGTCTACAAGGACCAAGGAAATGCTTACAATTTTTTGAGGAAAGCAAAGTTACCATAAAAACACTTTACCATGGCCCACAAGGCCTTGATCTCTGCCAGATATATCTTCTATCATTACTTACCACCTCACCTCACTAACCAAACATAATCCACACCGGCCTTGCTCAGTCTTAATCTTGGGGTATTGACAATTTTGCCCAAAATGTGTATGAGTGGTTCCTTCTCATCAGAGAAGCTCTCAATCCAAAGAGGCCCTCCTAGACCACAGCAAAAGAAGCTTCCTACCCATTGCCGTCTTCATAGTTATTTTCTACTCATGACTCTGCTTCATACCATCAACAAACAAAAGTATCTCACTTACTCATAGCTAGATCTCTATGAAGGACCAAACATTAAATAGTTTTATTTTTTTCTAATCCCTACCTTCAACCCTGCATTGTGCAGTTTTCCTTTCCTGCCTCTTAACAACTACTCAGGCAGATCTCAAAGCTATTGAGTCACTTTAGGTTATCAAAAATCCAGTCAAGTTCATTTTTAGGCTTCAGTCCTCATTATCTTTTTGCAGGATGTGTCTTGCCAGTATCACCCTTCATACCTCTTCACTATTTCTTCCAATATGAGAGCTTCCGGAAAATGAAGAAAATGATGAAAGATAATGGAGATCTTATGTAACTGGCTGCCTATCAGGGGTTCTCTCTTGGTCATAGAGGCTTCTCTGGGTGAGGCCATCTGGCCTTTGATGTTCTCCTCCAGAAATCCTTGAATTGGTTGTCTATCAGAGGACCATAAAGGATCTCTGACACATACAATCCCACTCCAGCTTGCTTTCCCCAACCCTCACACTGGTTTCCCTGGTACTTACAAAGCTCTTGATGTCAAGATCTATTCACCAAGTAAACTACCAGGAGGTCAACTCAAATCCACTGGCCATTTATAGCATCTGTTTGAACTGGGGAAGTCTCATATCCTTGCTATGCATTGCCTTACTCTATCAAAGTAATGGAATTACTAAGAACAAAAATAATTTTACCACAAATACAAAAATGTTTTGTCTAAATTCATAATTGTCAAGTCATGGAAGCAACCTAAGTGCCCATCAACCTATGGATGGATCAACATTCAGCCATTAAAAAGATGGCAACTTTATATCTTTTATATTTACCTGGATGGAGTTGAAATACATTCTTCTTAGTAAAGTATCATAAGAATGGAAAAATAAAGATCCAATGTACTCCATATTAATATGAAATCAATCTATAAACAATCATATGTTCCTAAGAACAATAAAACACTATTATAGTCCAGTGCAGGGGTAGAGGGAAGGGGGGGAGGACATATGGCAGAAGGAGGGAGGGCATGAGGTGGGATCTTACCTTATGTGCACATTGTGAGGGTGTATAACACATCCCCTGGGTGCTCTTCTACAAATGGAACTTTACCCTGGATGTGAGAACAATGTAACCTAAATATTGTACCTTCATATTAATTTGAATAAAGTTAAAATTTAAATTAAAAATTAAATTGTAATACTCAAAAAAAGAAAAAAGAAAGAAAACGAGCAGTTGGTCTCACTTTCTTGCAGAGATGCCCAATTTTGATGGGTGACTTTCTTGCAGCTTCCTTATCAGGGTTAACAAATGCCCACTTGAATTTGAGGGATATCTTTCTAACTCATGAAGTAAAAAAAAAGCAAATGCCAAGCACTCTCACTTTGGGCAGTTGAGTCTTTCTCTCTTCTCTCTCCTCTCTCATCCCCTGTAGCAGAGATTAAATGGAGATGCAGAAAGGGAGGCTGGCCTGAAGTTCGTCCATCCCCAATTCCTTGCCGCTGTCTTTAAAATAATGGAGTTTAAGGAAGGTTACAGTTTGAGAGTTTTATGAGTATCCAGCACTCAAAACCAAAAACGAGGGGTCCCACGTCTAGAGTACTAATCAGACTAGTTGTTCTGCAACAAGCTAGTGTCCAAACTGGAACTAGAATCGGGGGGCTTGTTTTTATTTTTCTTTTCCCTTTCTTTCCTTCTCTTCAATTTTTTTCCCCTTCCTTCTCCTCTTTCTCTCACTCTTCTTCCTTCCCATCATCTTTTGTTCCTCATTCTTTTGTCTATTTTCCTCCCTCCTTCCTTTTCTTTCCTCCTCTTTGTTTTCTTACTTCAATAGGGGACGACAAAAATTGTCACACTACATATCCATGTATAGAGTAAACAGAGGAGATTGTACTCATTTAAGATGAAGTTTTGAAACATTGGGAGACCAGAATAGCAAGGACTTTAGAGGAGACCTGGACGGAAAACAGAGCTTAGACTTCAGGCTAAGCAACTAGTAATACAGCTGTGAAAAAAGAATCTGGCGTTGGTCATATCTTTAATACAAAAAGGATCCCTGGTCACATAATTGTCTCTTCACCCAGACTTTTGATAAAAGGGTATTTCCTCAATTCTGCCTCCTCCTTTTCTTTCTTGTACTCAGAATGCTCTCTTATCAAATTCATATTAGGAAAAGAGACAGATGCCGAGCAATGTCTCCCTTGGTTCACTTTAGGACTTTCCTAAATTTCCTTCTGATTTTTTTTCTGTGGGTCCATAAATAATTCTCGATTAATTATACCCCAAAAGGTAGTATATTCCAAGTCAGTTCTAACAGGGAAAGTCAGGGACCTACCCAGGAGCTGCTAGGCAGAGCAGACACACTATTTTCACTTGGACTGCTTATTTACTTGAGGTGGCTACAAGATGGAGGGGCTAAAAATAATAAAGAGGGTGGCAAATCCCCAACCCCCAGAGACGCTTTTTCAATGTCACAGAGCTTGAGTTGCCAAAACAACCCCTCCTTAAAATGTTTCCTCCCTCCTTTCTTTATTGTCCCAACACCGTATAAATCATTACCCAAGCCCACATGAAGAAGCAACCCCTGAAACACACGGGCAGTGGCCACACTTGCAATGAATGCTCTCTGAATCCTACTTCCCACTGACTACATTCAAGAAAGCATCAGTGCGTGCAGTTTCCATCACTACAGTAGTTCTCACTTCGGTCTCCCTACTTTCCCATCACCAAACAAAGAATTGTGCTTCAATATAAAAAGTATGTATTGTTTAGACCATAAGCTTCCAGGTTCTGATTCTTGCCCTTTGCTGTTTTTGAGCTATTTTACAACTCTGTAAGTTGTAGATAACTGTTAGCAATAAATACACAATAATTTTTGTCTTAAAAAAGATGTAAATTCTATCTGGGGAAGGATCAATGGAATTTTCTCCCTCCCTACCCACCCCTGTGAAGTCAGTTTTACCTCCATTGGCACATTTATTTAAATATTCCTGATTTACAATTTTTTTTTTTTTTTTTGCAGTTTTTGGCCAGGGCTGGGTTTGAACCCACCACCTCCAGCATATGGAGCCAGTGTCCCACTCCTTTGAGCCACAGGCGCTGCCCCCTGATTTACAATTTTTAAAAGTTATCTTCTTTAATATATTGTAACACCTTACCTATTTATTCCTGAGTTAAACAAAATCTTTAAAATATGCTTTTTTTTTTTTTTTTTAATAAGACAAGGTCTTATTCTGTTGCCCAGGCTGGAGTGTAGTGGCATCCCCATAGCTCGCTGCCACCTCAAACTCCTGAGTGCAAGCAATCCTCGAGTCTGATCCTACCAAGTAGTTTAGACTACAGGCATATGCCAGTACACCCAGCTAATTTTCCTATTTCTTGTAAAGACAGAGTCTCACTATGTTGTTCAAGCTAGTCTCAAACTCCTGGTCTTAAGCCATGCTTCCACCTCTGCCTCCCAAAGTGCCATATTTTCATTTTAATTTTAGTATAAAAGTTATTATTTTACTTTTTTTTTTTTTGAGACAGAGTCTCACTCTTTCACTCTGGGCAGAGGGCTGTGGCACTCACAGCAACCTCAAACTCCTGGGTTCAAGTGATCCTCTTGCCTCAGCCTCCTGAGTACCTAGGACTACAGGCACCTGTCACCACACCAGACTAGTTTTTCTATTTTTAGTAGAGATGGGATCTCACTCTTAGGCTGGTCTCAAACTCAGGGGATCCACCTACCTGAGCCTCCCAGAGTGTTAGGATTATAGGGGTGAGCCACTATGCCTGGTTGCATTTTACTTTTTCAAAAATGACACACTGTCACTTCTGAACTTTTAAGGTAATCAGTCATATGGCGACTTTGGCAATCCTGCTCCCACATAAACTCTTTCATACTGTAACTGTCTAGGCCACTGTTCTCTCAGCATTCCAGTTTGGCTTTTGGTTTCTTACATTCTGGCTCTTATTCAGGACTACTCATCTGTTCATGTCTTGTCAAACTCCACAGCCAGACCCAGGCACATGTGAGTACATCAGATCTCTGGGACAGTCTTGACTTCTTAGTCAAGAAAGTATCTCACGTTTATCTAAGTCTGATTGAACACAGTCAGCAAGTTATTCTTCACTGATAACAGCAGTATTTGGAAATCTGATTTTATGGTGTAATCATTTGGTGCTCTCTCTCAGGGTATAATGGGGATCGGTTTCTGTTACGTGAGAGATGATAAAAAATCTGTTTTGTTAGTCTTTTTTTGTTTATTTGTCTGAATATTTGTGAGCTCAGCTCAATCGAGAAAACATTTTGTGCTCATCGCAAGTAAAATGTCCCTTCGAGATCTGTACTAGTGACTTTTATGGTCCTGCATTTACTGTTGACTTACGATTACGGTTGTAGAAGTGAAACTTCACACTCTCAGTCTCAGCAAGTCTGTGTATCCGTAACTGAGAAAAACCTTTACCTCTCTTTGTGATGAGCTTGACATTTTTCCACCTTAAGTGGAAATAAATCAGATTATAAAGCCTCTTAAATCTAAATAGCACCACTCTAATTCATAGAGAAAAACAAGCACTTCTATAGTTGTGCTAGGATTCCCAAATTTCTCAGGAAACAAAGAAATTGAACATCTAAAACTAGGCTTCAAAAATTCTTATGGAAATCTCAAACTCAGAAGCAGATTTGTGTAAAAACACAAAGTTTATATTCTAAAGGGGAATCTTTTATTTACAAGGCTTGTTTGTTTGATAACTTTGGGGTTGAAAATAGCTGTATCATTTTCCCCTGCTTTTTTCAATGTGGTTGACTTGTTTTTCTATTGCTGCATAACAAAATTACCACAAACTTCTCAGAGGAAAGAGAATTCAGAGTTTCTGTTGATCAGTCAAAGCTCAGTCAGTGAGACCTTCTGCAGTAAGGGAGAATACCCCCTCAAAAGATCGAAGCAGTGTCGAAAAATGGGAGGGTAAGAGGAGTATATTTAAAGCACTTGGGGATCTGGGATTAAGATTTTTTAAGGCAGGTTTGTCAAGACAGGAAACTAGTTGAGCTGAGGGACAGTTCTTAACACCAGACTTTAGGATTTGGAGACATAGGAAGGCCAGTTTCTTTTTTTTTTTTTTTTTTTTTTTTTGGAGACAGGAGCCTCAAGCTATCCCCCTGGGTAGAATGCCGTGGTATCACAGCTCACAGCAACCTCCAACTCCTGGGCTCAAGCGAGTCTCCTGCCTCAGCCTCCCAAGTAGCTGGGACCACAGGCATCCGCCACAACTCCCGGCTATTTTTTGGTTGCAGCAGTCATTGTTGTTTGGCAGCCATGGCTGGATTTGAACCCGCCACCTTGGGTGTACGTAGCTGGCGCCTTAGCCACTTGAGCCACAGGTGCCCAGCCAAGGCCAGCTTCTTGACAAGAGTTTTGTATAGAAGGGTGTCCATAAAGTTCGTGTGAATTTGAAATAGACATTATTATGGACACCTGTATATAAATTTTGTTGTAGGAGAGCTAATAGACCAGGCAAGCAAACTATATAGATAAGTTGGTTTCCAGGAATTTCCTGAAGCAGCTAGTGAAGTTACTTATTGGTTCATAGCTTTATATTTCTGAGCGATAATTTCTTAGAATAGTGAAACTAAATTGACATCAGGGATATCATTAAAGTATGTAACTACAAACGGTCTAACTCTCTACATTATAATACCAATAAATGATTTTCTAAATTAAAGTTTGTCAACTTAACCAAGACCGATAAAACCTAGGTACATTCTTAAGTTATTTAATAGATAAGCTTGGACAACTTTTAAGGCAAATGGGATGCTGAAATTCGGTCACCCAACATCATTTTAATATATACGCTTTGTTTCTTATAGTGAGTATGTCTGTTGTTCATGTTAATGATTGTGTTTACACTGCTGATTTAAAAAAGTAAAAAATGCATCTGTGTGGCCCTCAGGGGTTGGTTATATGAGTATGTTTAGGAGTTTGGTTAATTTACTAAACTATTTATAACAGATACTTCTAGACTCCTTTCCACTTTTCTCTATAGAATAGAAATCAGCTAATTTGACTGAAAGTTGAAATTCTTAACTAAAATCAAAAACCAAATTAATTAAATTAAGTCATTAAATTAATTAAAACTTAACTAATCAAAACCTAAAGATATGGTAGCAGAAAATTATGGCTATGAATACATCGCAATGATTGTTTTTTTGTCTTAAAAATCTGGTTCATATAGAATATGAAAAAGAATTATATGAGATAAATTTTGAACCGATATAGACAGTTATAAACAAGCAGGAAAGATTTATTTGCCTCACTGCAAATAATGAGTTGGAAAAAAGGCAATGAAAGGAATTTATATTTTGACAAAGTTCAATCCATTTTGATGGACTTATTTACAAGAAAATTCAAAAAATAAAGCAGGGAGCTCATAAATACTATACTGTTAACTATTATATTAATGCAAAACTAGAATTTGGTTTTCTATATACTAAAATGAGAGCTTATCTCAAACTATTTGGCCCACTCCTAACAAGGCACAGGAAAAGGTTATTTCTTTACATTCTATGTGATCTGCCTACATGACAGAAATTCTGTATCCCATCATAATACTCTTCTGTTTTTGTGCTGACTTTGTCAAACCCTTGATTGATTATTAAACAGAAAAAAGCTAAAGTTCCTCATTTTTTAAAGTGCTAAGCTATGGCTCAGTGCCCGTAGCTCAGTGGTTAGGGTGCTGGCCACATAAACCAGGATTGGTGAGTTCAAATCCAGCCAGGGCCTGCTAAAAACAACAATAACAACTTCAACAACAACGACAACAAAAAATAGCCAGGTGCTCTGGTGGGTACCTGTAGTCCCAGCTACTTGGGAGGCTGAGGCAGGAGAATTGCTTGGGCCTGGGAATTTGAGGTTACTGTGAGCTCCAGGACTCTACTAAGGGTAACATGGTAAGACTTGGCCTAAAAAAAAAAAAAAAAAAAAGAGCTAAAGCCAGGCATTGTGATGGGCACCTAGAATTGCTTCAGCCCAAGAGTTTGAGGTTGCTGTGAGCTATGACGCTACAGCACTCTACCCAGGGCAATAGCTTGAGGCACTGTCTCAAGAAAAAAAGAAAAAGCTAAGACTCTTTTCTTTTGTGTCACTTTCTTCTTATTTAAAATAATATATTTTAAAAAATCCAACATACTCAATACTAATATGAAACCAATATATAGACAATTACATCAACTACATGCCCACATGAATGATGAATGATGAAATACAAATAGCAAGGGGGAGGAGATAGGAGGAAGGAGGAGGGAGAAGGAAAGGGAAGGGAGGAGGAAGGAGGGAGGGCATTTGGTGGGATCTCACCCAGTGCGCACACTGTGAGGGTGTTCAGCATGCCCCCGGGTGAAGCACTCAACTTCAACTTGAACTTGACCTTAGAAATAAAAAAAAAAAAAAATGTAACCTAAACATTTGTACCCTCATATTAATTTGAAATTTTAAAAAAATGCACTAAAAATAATTAAAAAATGAAGTATTATATTGTAATTTGGATTAATAGATACTGAATTCATTGTTTCTCAGGCACATCTGATTCTGTCTTAATAGATGAACTAAAGTACTCAGATAATGTTTGATTTTTCTTTCTCACAATCACATCCTAGATTCAAAAAAATAAATCTTTCAGGGACATCTTTACCGACATAAAACTATCTTTGAAATTTCCCTTAAGACCCCTAGAAAATTCTGAAGATTTGTTCTTTTGCCATATAAAAGTGGGATAACCCAAATACCTTTCTTGATATGTTTTGTTTTCTTAATTACCTCAACACCATTGTAAGAATTGATCAAAAGAATGATCAAACTAGAAGATAATTTTATAGATAAAATATCACTCATATATATTTCTGGAATTGTACTCACTGAAGAATGAATTGAAGGCCCTGGGAACTTGGCAGTACTTTTACTGTCTGTAATATATTCTTACTCCCCGGGAAAACACTGATCAAAATCTTATTAAAAAATTACATACTGCACCCCAATAGAGAATTTCACTGTCTTCATTTCTGACACTGTTGTCTATGGCAATTTAACTAATCATTGAGTCTCAATGACAGATGATTTCTGTTACTGTCTGTTTGCCAAAAAGCTCATGAGTTAAGATTTTTGTCTTTAACAAAGCAGGACAATCTCAGAATTTCACGGAAAGGAGTGTGCCAGGTAATTTTAAAAACTGATATTTCAATTAATGGATTCATGAGTAACAGCTCTGGAGCGTAAAGATAACATCTCTTGCACAACTGGCAGACAGATCTAGGAACTGAGCTGGGATTCCCGGGAAGCAGATGATTTCATGACAGCAGCCTAATGACCCAAGACACAGTAGAACAAGAAATAAATACATAAAACTAAACTAATGAGAGAGATACAATTATAGTTATTTGGTACAAAATACTGTTGGCATGTATTTATTATAATAATTATCTATTTTCTGATGAGTACATGAAGAAGCCCGTTCTTTTACTTTGTAATTTTTTTCAAACTTTCAAACTCTCAACATCAAATGAAACATCTTCAAAATCAATTTAAACTCTCAATACCCCCTTCAGAATTTAAAAACAAATACCTTTACTGAGTCTCCTTACCTGTCATGGGAATCATGTCACTTACCCAGAAGAGTAAGAAGCTATCTTCCTTTTCACTAGGCAGCAAATTCTTATACAAAAGAATGTGTTGCACCATGACAGAGATTACTGTCTTCCATGTTGACTCCATCATCCGAGTTCTTACCTGTGGTAATATTTGAGAATAAATGACATTTAATCAGATACGGAAAGCCCATCATTAAGCAGCAAAATGTGAAAGCCTGTTCATTCTAGAAAATGGACCTGTTTTATGGTTAAAGTAAATCATTGACCAGCCAAGACCCTCAGGGTTTGGAGATTTCCAGTAGAAAGGAGTTAACCCAAATCTGTAAGTAATGATAGTGAAATCTTGGTGGATAGATTTGAGGGGTGGGGGAGGTTGGTTTCCTAGTGTTGGGAGAGAAGAAAAAATAACAGAAGCTTTTAAATTATAGAATCCCATATTCCTTAATGAAAATACTCGGTAGCATTTAAGTCCTCGGCCTCTGCAGTTGCTCAATACTGAATGTTCAAGCAAGCATATAAGGTAGGGAAGTACCTCTTACTGAACACTGTGAACAATCAGGCCAAAGCCTACTGAAGCCAGCCTCTGTGTGTGTGTGTGTGTGTGTGTGTGTGTGATCAAGAATAATCTCTACAGCAGTGATTTTCAACCAGTGAGGTGCTGCAGCAAAGGATCTTAGGTGGGCCATGAAAAATTTTGAAGATCATTATTTTTGAAAGAAGTTCAAAGCACAGTAAGTATATCCTTTTTTTTTCAGTCTTTTTTTGATCAACATAATTTAGGTGTGAGGCAGAAGTTTATAGGTTCAAGTGGGACATGAGATTAAAAAAAGGTTGAAAAACACTGCTCTAAAGATTATTTACAAAGAGGTGACTTAAAATTACCTAAAATGTGGGAATAAGGCAAAAAGATATATTGACAAAAAAGGTGGGACCTTTGTTGTCATACTAGGATTTTGTATGTGTGTGTGTATGTGTTTAAAACAGGATGAAGCAAGGGTTACTTAATTATCTAAGGGAATGTATCTGCATGTGACTTGGCTATTTTCTGTTAATTAAATATCAGGTCTCTTTGATATATAAAATGACTTGGTAGGGAGCAGATTGAAGAGCAACTACTTGTTAATTTACCAGTGACAATGAAGTTTGCAAAAGAAAGAACTTTTTGCTGAGCATCACCCAAGTGTCAAGGACTATACATTACTCACTTAGTCATAAAAACAACCTTGAGTGATAGGTGTGATTATCCTCATTTTGTAAGAAGGAAAGTTGAAGTTCAACAGGTAAGATGATTTGCCACATTGTTTAGCTAGTAAATGGTGGAGTCAGGTGTCAAATCCCAAATGTTCTTTTAAAGCCTACGCGCTTTTTACTACATTATTCTACCCCCGTAGTACAAACTTTTTTCTGACGTCCACAGAGTTATACCTGCCACTTCTGCAAACTGAAAATGATATCTAAATGTCACACACACAAAAATATGCTAGTTACAAAGACAGAATTTCCTGATGGGAAATGTAAGGGTATGATCTGTGCGCAACAGAGTAAAAGATCTATGAGTCATCTCTTGCAACCCACTAAGTGTTTAGTTGAAGATTGTTCTTTATCATCTTGCTAGATGGCAATTAGAAGTCGTGAGAGACAAAGTATCCCTTAGGAAAAACTGGCTCAAGAATAAATCATTTAAAGTGCTTTACAGACATTACCTAATACATTTTCGCACATCCCTGTAAGGTACACAGCCCTACACAAAAGCAATCCTAATTTGTTTACAGACATTCAAAGGTAATATAGCAAAGTGGAAGGCAGAGATGCTGCTAACAGCTTTAGACTTACCTGAGGCCCAGGGCAGTTTTGACCCTTTCAGCTGACACACCACTAAGTTAATTAACCTCTATTGTTTTTCTTAACCTGCTTAATGAAAATGTCACTACTATCTGGGCCACGAAGCTGTGAAACCAGGCAGGTCATTTAGAATTTTCTTCTCCTCCACCCCCCTCCAATAGCCCCACTCTGATCTGATAAATGGTTAACACCCTTCCCTTTAGAAACAATGGGAGATATTTATATTCCCCTTCCCTAAGGGACTTGGGACCTTTTAAGAAGCAGTGAACTGTGGATTTCCAGATAATTTAAACCAACTGTTCCTAGGAAAGGAGAATTTGTAGCTTTTGAGGAAGACCCAGGGCAAAATAATTGTTACCATTCCTTTTCCTCTCCTTTTTTTCAACCCCAGAAAGGAAAATGTTGATTTCATTTGTATAAAGTGTGCAACTTGGGAAGGGAATGGGAGATGCGCTTTTTGTATTTCTGTTTTGAGGAAAAGAGTTTTCAGGCTGGTGGGGTAGGGCTCATTGAGTTTCATACATGACAGATAAATAGGTATTGTATTTTCTAGGTCTTAACCTTAAATATACTTTAGTCAAGAACAAGCTGAAGAAATACTGTGATAATCTTTCTCAAGCTTGCTTCTACTCCGGTCTTTCCATGTTGGGTAGTGGGACCTGAAGCCATCAGGTGCTCAAGCCAGAAGCAGAAGTCCTCCCTGGTTTCCTCTTCTCGTGCAATCTATTCCATCAACAAATTCTACTTCTGAAATCTGTCTCTAATCTGTCCACTTTTTTTCTCATCTCTTTTCACCTCTGCCCAAGCCATTAAACAAACAAACAAACAAACAAACAACAACAACAAAAAAAAAACAGGCCACCAGCATAAGAAGTGAAGAGATTTCTCAGAAGTAAGGATATTTGGTAAAGACTACAATTGGTAACTGAAGGTAACAAGATAGAAGAAAAGCTAAAAGGGTGGGAAGAAGAGAATAAACCCGGATGAGGAGAGGATTCAGACAGATAGGACCGGAAACATCTGCACTTCTAAGGTGAAGTCAAATAGGACATGTGTGAATGCCAGGTGAATTTCGGATGTTTTACTTGTATTGAAGACTATTCTATTATGTATTAAACATTTACTTTGTAAACTGTATACACCTTCCAAGTGATCATTAAGAAGATTTCTGTATCTTTTTTTTTCAAGGTACAAAGTTCCAAATTAAAATTTTATGTTTTCATGTAAAATAATTGAATAAGACTTCAGAATTTCTTTGGAGTCTTTTTTGTATCATTTCTTAAGTAACTTGGTGAATACCAATTAGATATTTTGTTTTGGCTTTGTGTTCTTTTGTTTTGTTTTGGGCACACTCAATTTAATCAAAAGATCCAAAGTTAATGTTGAAACTTACCGTGATAAAAATAAGTACATTTCAATCTTCTAGAGGAAATTGTTCTCTTGTTTAGACAAGCAAAAATTCAATTTGGAAAATATTTCCCTACCCTATGGTCTTAAAATTCCAAGAAGAAAAGTGTCTCAATTTCCTCCTGTATTCTTCATTAAATGCTCTTTAATCTTAATTTAAGAAATATTAATATTTACAAAAGTGAAGGCATATCCATGTAGTAAAAGATAATTTTTTAAAAAGAAGATATAGGGCTCGGTGCCTGTGGCTCAACTGGCTAAGGCGCCAGCCACATACACCTAAGGTGGGGGGTTCGAATCCAGCCCAGGTCCGCCAAACAACAATGACGGCTGCAACCAAAAAATAGCCGGGTGTTGTGGCAGGCGCCTGTGGTCCCAGCTACTTGGGAGGCAGAGGCAGGAGACTGACTCGCTTGAGCCCAGGAGTTGGAGGTTGCTGTGAGCTGTAATGCCACGGCACTCTACCCAGGGGGACAGCTTGAGGCTCTGTCTCAAAAAAAAAAAAAAAAAAAGAAGATATAGTTATGTCTTTCATACAGATATATAATGAACATGCATCAAAACTTTTATTTAACCCATTAATTAATGGGAGAACCAGTCAGATGTTACAACTAAGTTCAAAGGAAAATTTAAAGAATGACACATATATGGGTCAGCAGAAATGCTGAAATAAATTTCAAATCTGTTCAATATCCACAGGGAAATAATCATGGACTGTCAAATGAGCTACAATTTGTATTTCTATGAATAAGAATCATTTACATTACTGCAAGTATTAGACAATATAGTACAGTTATTTTGCTTTGCTATAAAGGCAATCAAAGGAGCACAGGCTCCACAGAATCAGATAATCATCAATTTTCCGCTGAAGACAACCATGATCATGATATTTTTGTTTATTTCTATGTCTTTCACAAGGTTTCCCTACAAATATTGCAAAAAAGACTAAGTCCTTGTGCCCCACAAAGCCTAGAAGGAAGAAAATGAGAAAAAGAAAAATAAACAAAATAATTGAGTGGCTTATAAGTTATAGTATCTCTAAGACCAAAACTGATGCTTACACAATATGCACAAGTTAGGAAGATAACTGCTGGGATTGGATGGTGCCTGTGACAAGTGCATACATAGGCAAAAACAATGTGCTACAGGAAGTCAGAAGGGGAAAAAAAATGTGTATTCCCATAAGACACAAGTTCATGAGAGAGGCAAAATGCAGCAGGTCTTTAAAGGGGAATGATTTTAAATAAGTAGAATATGAGATGTGGAGGGGAAGAAGAGTTCAAATAAGGGAATGGTAAGAGAAAAACCACGGGTGTGCAGAGTTCCTAGTAGTTCAGCATGGTTAGATGAAGTGAGAAGTAGGAGAGAAAAGGGAGATTTAGGACAAGTCATGTTGAGCCTTAAACATGTTGAGAGGTTATTTCTTTTTGTTTCAATAAAGAACCACCAAAGTTTTTAAGCAGGGAAGTGACGAGATCAAATATAAGTCTTAGATACATAATTCTAGCAGCAATTGGGGTAAAAAATTGAAATTAGAGGTAAGGAGGCCAGTAGCAGCGTTTTACAATGGTCAGGCTAAACCTGGGAAGAAAGAAAAAGCTTAAGGGAAGGCAGAGTGTAAGGATACGGTCACTCGTTAGGTAAGTGAGGCCAACTTTTCTACTGTATACTCATGTCAGTTAAAAAATTGAGCATACCCTTCCAACTTATGTGTAGTTATAAATTATATACTGATATAAAACATGTAATTTGAAGCACTCACATATGCTCACAGACATTTTTCTCTCAAAGAATAAAGATTTAATTCATGGTTTGGGTGCTTAATTTCTAAATGTCTTGCTAGTTCTGTTGGCTTTATATCAGTAGCAACTCTCATTTCAAAGCATTATATTGACAGCAAAGTCCATCATTAACAATGAGTGGATATAAATTCTTATTGTAAACAGTCTTGATAATTTCTTTTTGATGATTTCTTGAAGATGTAAGTGGTCATTATATATATATGTATGTGTGTGTGTGTCATATGTATGATATATACACATATACACACATACATGCATTTTTTTTAACCATATAACTGATAAAGAGCTTGTTGTATTAAGGGTAGAAGATTCCATTCTATATATTATTCTTCTTTTACTGGTATTTGTATGGCTAGAATTATCTTCAATCCACAACTCCCTTATGGGCATTTTAAAAGTCCCTTTCCATTTCATGTGTTTAAGTGAAAGTATAATAGATAATAAAATCTGTTAATTCATTTGATAAGCTTGTATACACAATTTGCTAAAAGTGAAGAAATAAATGAGCCATTGTCAATCTCTCTGTAAGTATGACTTCCCTCTCTCCCCTGAGGCTTCCTCTCCAAGTGAACTTGATATGACTCCACATATAGACCAACTCAGTGTACTGAAGGTAGTCCTTGTATTAGGTAGTAATAAAGCCTTATTTTATTGTAGTTAGGAATTAACTCTAAATTAAAATTTTTCTACTTTGTCCTAATTATCCAGCATCATGTCTTGTGAATACTTTCCTCCTTGGAAAACCTAAACTTTAGATAAGGTACAAGAGAAAGATGAGCCTAGGATTAGCTGGAGTGATTTGAAGGATAGTGATACCAATGAACTAAATGGTCAACGTACCAAGATGATTGGTTTTGGAAGGAAAATAAAACTTGGTTCCAATACACTGAACCTGAGGTACTAAGAGCATTGAGGCTGTCCCTCATGCATGTGAAACGGCCTGGAGTGCACGAAGTACATGAGAGAAATCCAGGTTATGTGAATGGATAAGGTGTGATAGTTAAAGCCAACTTGTAATTTAGGTTTTCGAAGAAGAGAAACAAACAGGAGAAACCTGAAAGCAGTTTCATAAAAGGGGTTTGAAAAAACAAGAGGAATCTTCTTGGAGATGCATGGGAAAGGTCAGAGGAGAGCCAGAAGGATGTATTTTCATCAAAGTCAAACAAGAAGATTTAAAGAAAGCAAATATTTTAACAATGTTGCACAGTCAAGAAAGGTAAAGCTTAGAGAAAGATGATGAATGTGGTAATTGTGGGTGACATTTGAAAGAGTGATTTAAGTAAAGTAGTTGGAACAGAAGTCTTCAAGCATTTAGAGAACTAGTAAGTAGTAAGAAAAAAAAAAAATGAGAACACTAAGTATAGACCGTTCCTTCAAGAATTTTGAGGGTGAAGGAAGAAGAGAGATTGTGTTGTGTATTAAGGAAGCTACTTTAAGACAGGACGAATGTGTCCAACAGCGAAGAGGAATAAATTTAAGATAGAAATAAGAGGGCGGTGCTTGTGGCTCAAAGGAGTAGGGCACCGGCCCCATATGCTGGAGGTGGTAGATTCAAACCCAGCCCCAGTCCAAAACTGCAAAAAAAAAGAAAGAAAGAAAAGAAAAGAAAAAGAAATAAGGAAGAGAAACTTATGAGACCAGATTATTAGATGAAGTGATTTTGATACAGTCATGGACACAGATGAAAGTGACAGCTTTGGGAAAGGGGAGGAAGAATTTTTTCTTTGAGTCAGAAGAGAAGGGATAAAGTGTAGTAGTTTGTTTTAAAGTTATGCAGTGGTTCAAAGAGTTTCTATCAGGTGGTCTCTCCCTCAATATTAGGAGGTAAAGCAACCTGCTGAGAATTACTAAATATTCTAGATACCTTAGGAACAGGAAATATTTAAAAACATGGCGCCACTAACCTGTTTTTAGCAGGAAATGATATTGTTAGATTTGAGTTTAAGGAAGTTTCTGCTGATAAGACATGTAGCAGAATGGCAGTAGGATTGATTTTTGAATGACCTGAAGAAGATGAGTTAAGGAATAAGGAATGAGGGAAGAAATCATGCTTTAACCAAGGTAACAGCAATTGGACAGAGAAGAGGCAACCAATTTGAGAGTTGTTTAGAGTGCAGTAAGGACAACTCAAGTCACTTGCTTGGACAATTGTTGTTTATGGTGAAAAGATGAGGCATAAAGGTCAATAGCAGATGAAGGGAAGGTGACAAATTTGTTTAGGAAATGCTAAGTGTTGGGTACCTGAAAGATATCCTAGTAGAAAGAACCAGTGGGCAGATGGTTCTACAGTATGGGGGTAAATATGGACTGATATAATCAAGGCTGTGTGTACGTGTGTGCACGCGCACACACACAAGCACATAGGTACTTGATCCCATGGGAGTGATGGGACCACTAAGTAAGTGATGGCTAAGTGATTCTAAGATCACTTAAAATCAGCCGGAAGGGAACTGGCAATAGACCTTTGCTTAATATCATTATTTAAAGAAGGGACCAAGAGAGGATCTAGAGGGAAAAAAGGAAAACTTGATGGATGAATACCAAATTAGTAGGAATGGTGACAGTGTCAGAAGCCACAAAATGGTTCAGGAAGATAAGGAATACAAAGTGTCCCTTGGATTTAATAAGAGGTCACTCTACACTGCCTTGATGAAGAACAATGAAGTGAGCTGAGGAGACAACGGTAATTGAGCAAGTGAAGATTGCTAATCAACACACTCTTTCTAGATGCTTGTCAGAGGAGGAAAGAGAAGATGTAAACACACAGGAACACAGAGTTCATAAATGTTTCTCATTAAAGGAGAAATGTATTGATGGAAAGCAAACAGCCAGGAGACAGGGAGAGCTGGAGGACACAGAAAGAGGAATTAGGTGGGGATAACTGATGGAGACATCAATACCCTCAAGAAAGGGTAACAGGAAGAGATTCAGAGCAGGGGTAGACAGATGAGCTTTAAACTAGAAAAAGGAAAGGTTTACAAGTTATTTATAGTATTTCAGAAAGCCTTCTGGAAACTGCAATTAAATGTCAAGTTTCTTTACTTTTGGCAGGCATTAAATCAATCCTGTGGGCTAATACCTGGTTATTGAATGCTGATCAGAAATTCTAATTTGCTGTTGATGACATCACAGCAACGTCTAGGATGGGCTTAGCTGGCCGTGTATTGTTAGCAGAGTTATTTATCTGGTTTTTACAATATCTGATTTAAATTCTTCCAGCATGTGGTCTACCTCAGATCAGAATGACAGTCAAAATTAAACGACCATTTGCAGGGGACAGTGCCTAAATGTTTGTACACTTATTTAACTTTATTGCTTATTAGCATTACATCCATGACAGTGATATATGTGATTTCATTTAAGTGACAAAATCTTTCAATATATGAGGTCCATGGATGAAAACATAATAAAGAATCCCTTAGATGAAAAAAAAAAAAAAGAGAATAGCTAGACAAGATCTCTACAGCCCCTTCAAAGCTAACATTCTATAATTTTAGGAGCGGCTTATAAGCACAAGTTCAGGAATGGCTGCATAGGAAAGTTGTAAAGAATATTCGACAACGCCCCAACTAACCAATGACTCATTCTAAACAAGGCAAGACAAGTAGAACACCAAGAAATGTAAATAATCATTCCCATCTGGAAGGCAGCACAAGAAAGACCAGGGTGGGGACAAAGAGGGTGATAAAAGAACAGGAGTAACAAGTGCTTTACTACGGAATACGGAGGAAAAAAGAGGGCCCGCTTTACTGATAATCACAAAACATTAACCAGCTTTAATAGCAGGGATGATGACTGTCATAAGCACACTTTTAAAAAGTTTGGTGCATGCACCCAGCCAACCTTTGTGTAAATACAAACCAGTCTGGTTCTTTTCTCAACAACACCTAAACTAAGTTAGGTTCCTTCTGCACCTTCCACTCTACTTCGGGGTACCTTCACCCACTGGAACTGGTCAAACTGAAAACATCTGAAAAGTTTCAAGAGAAACGGACCACGGCAGTGAGTTTTCAGTGTCAAGAAGGGTCTTATTCGGACTACCAGAAATCTCAAAGTTGGCCAGTACCTGGGGGCGCCTGACTTGACTTGACGGGGGTCCCGCTTGGCCAGACAATAAGCCCCCATGACCCTGGGCTGGCCGTCGCATCCCGCTGGGCGGGTTCAGGGCTCACTAAAGGGTGTGTTGGGGAAAGTGGGAATGGGGCCCTGTGTACCTTCCTCCCGGAACTGTAGATCTATTGCCCTAACCTGACCAGGTAGCGGCCAGTAAACCAGGAAACAGCCCCAGGGCTTGCGTCCCGGCCTGGCTGGAACCTCTGGTCCCCTCTCTCCACACCCCCATGGCTCTGCAGCCGCCGCCGCCGCCCGCCGGCACCCGTGACCCGGTGACCCCCGAGGGCTCGCTGGGGCCAGTGACCCCGCAGCACTGGGCATCCGGACCCCCCTCGGAGGCGCAGCCGCTATTAAGGCAGGAGGCTAAACAGGAGGAGGAGGAAGGGGAGGAGACAGGCGTCCAGGGCGCCTGGGGAACCGGCACGGCGGAGCAGCGGCGGCGGGGCTTGGGGGAGGCGGCCGAGTCGGCCGCGGCCGAGGAGGGGCAGGCGGAGGCC